>NW_027526422.1:97209071-97497701 GCF_048455015.1 Haemaphysalis longicornis
ACGTGGGATTTCCACTTCGACTTTCAGGCTCCCATGCTGTCACAGTGTCGCTCGCCAAAACCGAAGGTACAAAGTTTACGGTTACAGAAAGTGCAAACTACCGCAACATTTCTACGTACACGGTAATCCATCTCGTATGCAGGTGCCTTTCTATTTAAAGCACACGTATCGAGGTATCCCAGCGCTAAGGCTGGCGTGGAAACCGTAGACATTGAAACCAGCGAAGATAATTTAAAGTGGTAGAAGGGAATTTTAATATTGCTAATGGTTTTATTCCTACTCAGATCGCGCGGAGCCAGGCGCAGAGCGCTGCAAAAAGCGCTCGAGTCAATGTAGCCCTTCCCAAACTTTACAAGCATCCAATAAGTTTGCGTAGCCGTTAGTGCGTTTAAGAAAAAAATAATACTAATAATAGTAGTTTTATTCGAGCTCAGTACGGGTGGAGCCAAGCGCAGGTCGCTGCAAAAAGCGCTCATGCCATTGCAGCCGATACCCAACTTTAGACGCGTCTGACAAGTTTACGTAGTCATTACTGCATCTAAGAACCCAACACACCTGTCTAGACTTCGTTTCATCTCACATGTCTGCTCACAACGCCACCAAAACATACAAAGCACCGAAGTAAACACGACAAAAACAACGGGAGGCTGTGTAGTCCAATGCACCGGCTCATTCCACTGACGAGCGGAGCGCCGAGTGGTGGCGCCACCCGTCCAGCTGCCCGGTCCCTATAGCATTGTGCACCCGCACGGAATATCTCGTTTTCACCGACTACAGTCCTTGGAATCTTCAAAGTTGACCCCACTTGTTGTCGATGGTTCTATAACTGTCGCATTTATACTAGGGAGGAGTTTGACACAGTGCAAGGAATTCAGGCCGACCTTTCGCGAGCAAGTGATGAAGGCGCCGTGCTCAGAGGCCTTGAGGAGGAAACCGAACAGGCATGGCGGGGCGTCCTGCAGGTCGTAGCGCTCGGCGAGGCCGCTGGTGAGGTCCACCATGGCGTCCATCGCCTGGCCGCCTTCCAGCGCCTCATAGCTGCCGTGCAGTCTGCGTATACAGGCCGCGAGGGATATCAGGTCATGCGGTGTACCTTCTATAGCAGCTGCATGGCTCCACAAAGTTTCCAAGGAAAGAGAAAATAAAACGTAGTTGCGTAGGCTGCGATCTATCATATTTTGTACCCACAATACTTGCGGCTTATTTCTATTTCAAAACTCCACAGAACTACATCGCTATGCAGGCGGTACATTCTATTTTCTCCATAGTTACAAAATCCCAAACATTGATGTCCTAGGTCAAAAACAAGTCTGTTCTTCTCTCAGGCCGAGACCCCCTGGACATTTACAGCACTCATGGCATGCACGCGCAGAGGCCAGGAACGGTTCCGGCCCCTTAGAGTGGAGGGGAGTGGACAGACAGACGTACTTGGCGTAGGCCTTCTCGAGCAGGGCGACCCAGAACTCTCGGGGGTCGCTGCACCGCGAGTAGATGAGCCTGTCCTCGCTGGTCGGCAGCAGGTCGTCCACGTACACCACCACCCAGCGGCCGAAGCGCCACAGGTTGAAGCGCACCGCCCCCTTGTAGCCAGAGCCGAACAGCTGCTGCTCCTGAGGAACCACCTGCACCCACCACAGCCACCGCCGCAGGGTGAGCGGAAGACCACCACAGGGAGAGTGTTTTAATCACAGCAACAAACTCATTTCATGCGTAATCTAGGTGCTTTTTAACAGCATAACTGTTTAAGCTCGAGCTTGGTTTATTTGCGATCGCATAAAAAATTACCAAGAAAATATAGCAAGCGCACGTGAGCGGGCGTTTCGTGAGGAGCACACGGCATCGTCCAAGCTTGCACATGGGTTTGCGCCGTGTGAGGTGCTCGCAAAAAAATACCAAGAAATTATACCGAGAGCACGTAAGCCCGCGCCTCGTTACGACACCTTCAATCGTCCACTCGATCTTCGATAACACCCTAGCCAGCATTCGTGGCGTGATCACTCACGTGCTCTTCTCCTCGCCAGTTAACGTGCGATCGCACGTTAACACGAGCGCAGAGCAGCTTACGCAGACGCAGAGTTCGCGAATCTGGTTGACGCCGGTTCTAACACTTGCTAGCGCGGTCCACTTCGGGACAGGTGTGAAAGGATGTGGACAAAACAAACCGGGCCTGCCAGTCACGGAGAACTTTCAGTGGCAAGTTCGGAAATCCGTCAGGTGTAACAGCCGCGTTTCCGACGAAGTGAGAGGGGCCTCCAGCTCTGCTGTTTCTCCAGTCTTGCATCGCTAGTGGAAGCTGTGCCCAATTTTAAAATAAGAATGTCCTGCCATGGATGCTGTGAGATTGGTTTACAAAACACGGGGCGCCATCTCCGACTGCCGCCACCTCACGCAGTCAGATCCCACAACGACTGACTGATCACCACCTGCTCTTCCCTCCTTCCTTTTTCCCAGCTACGGAAAAATGGCCTCCCTCGGTTCAGCAAGCGCCATACAATCGAATTCAGTTTAATCACTGCAGCAGCATCCCTCCTTCCCGACTCTTGCTAAACTGCCGCCCACTAGGAGCCCGCAAAACGTTACTCTTTACCCGCCATTGTTTGTCCAGTTTTTCATACCCAGGCGTAAGACAGCGGGTTTGATTCTGGATGGCGCGCAATAATACGATAGTAGTATTTCTAGATTTCACCTCCTGTTTCTAGTCAGGTGGGAAATCACCAACCAGTTATTTTGGAGTACTGTACCGGCAGGTGCGAGGCGGTTTTGGCCAAAGTTGAGCGATCATCCGCTGGGATCATCGGATGATCATCCAGCGAGCGATCATCCGCTGTAAAGTTGAGCGATCATCCGCTGAGCGATCATCCGCTGATACAGCGCTAAACCAGCGAGATAATAGGCCAGTTCCTCTCGTAATGAGAGTTGAACAGAATTGGTGTAACGGTTGCAACTTTTAGTTTTTGTATTTATTTAGTATGACAATTTCGATTGTGGGCATAGTCACAATCGTCGTTTTGTTTTAAATATGCGTTCCTACAACTTATTAAAGTGATTTGAATTAAAAAAATCATTTGCTTTCTAAGTGGTGTAAACCCCTCTGTTAGAGTTACTTTTTTTACGTTGATTTTGGTCTTCATAATGATAAGCACAAGCTTTGTTCTCGTTTCTGCAAGAAATAATCTCGGAAAACCGAGAGAACATGTAATAACACCGTTAGGCGGGCTAGTTGGTACTCGGAATTCATGCTGAATTTTTGCGCAGCGTAAGACAAGGACAGATACAACAAGGGACACGAAGACCAGCGCAGGTCTTCTCTGGTCTTCGTGTCCCTTGTTGTATCTGTCCTTGTCTTACGCTGCGCAAAAATTCAGCATGAATTCCGAGAGAACATGCACAGACAGCGCCGCTTCGAACTATACGCATTACAACAATCAGGTAAACCAAATTAGCTGACATCGTATCTTGGGAAGGGAGTTAGTAAAATGGGTATATTTCGTAACTCAAGCAACCCTGTGCTTCCTGGATGAATTGTAACGACCGAAAGTGCACATTGATTAACGCACCCTGTGCATAAGGTCAGGCCGTTGAGCCACTGCAGCGCAGGATGAGAGGAACCAGCAGTCCCCCAATGCTCCCTGCACGATGTCGTTGCGGCTGACGCCATTCACCAGCAGCTGCGGCTCGGACACCATTTCCTGCGTGCGGCCCAGTGGGTGCCCGGACAGATACCTTGCTGCGAAATCGTAACCTTTGCACAGATACTCGTGCGCGGCCGGTTGTGAGGCCTCGCACGGTCGTTCAATGAACGCCCCATGCGTGTGTTTCTGGTGTTACCCAACATTCCCCCATTCGTGGATAGAACCATTAAAGACCCTCTCACCATAATGGAGGAGGCGGAGCTGAATTGCTCAGAATATTTCAGTGCTTTTGCCATGTGCTGCTATACTAGAGTACGGAATAAAGGGTGGATATGCACCTATTCTTGTACAAAGGCGTTAAGTGGCCTCTACCACACTTTTTGTTCTGTGAGCTCTCCAGCTCTGATATAATTGTGACGGAGACCGTTAATTGTGACGAAAGAAAAAATATTGGTGTAACAATCCAAATCCAGATTGATATTATGGTACTGACATTGCTTGTGTCAGCAGTGTTAAAAGAATAAATTAAAAATATAGGATTTCGCTTAATCCTGAAGATGTTTGCCCAGAAATGTAAACGGGTGGCACCCCGGCGCTGTCAGGAACACACACTGAGAGATGTATTTTCCTCTTCAGGGCAAACTTATTCGCTTGATTCGCTCCACCCTCTTCTTGATTTGTGTCTTGGGACTTCGCCGAGTTTTTCTGCATACGTAGCCATTGCGAGAGGCCACCTTGGGAAATCTGTTCATGACATCACATGACGTAAATCCTCAATGAATAGCAGTTATGACCACACTCTCCAGGATATGAATTGCCGAAACCATGCGTCTCTCGCGGGTCTGTATGACTGTTCTGGAAGCTCCGCAACGTCAGAGGGAAACAGACGATTGTTAATTGTACACAGGTTAATTGTTAATTAATTATTCATTGATCGCGTTACAAATGGGGTGGCAGGCAAGACGAGTGCGAATAAGAGCACGCACGTGTGGCCTGAGCCAGGTGATTCTGCCCGGCACGGGGCGCCGATGCGTGAAGAGCGACGACTCGGTCGGTGGGAAGTGGTTGTCCACGAACAGCTCCGTCAGTGGAAGGCTGCGGATCGCCTGCTCGTCCTCTAGGGCCGTTTTCTGCATAGCCCGCGAGTATACCCACGTCAGATCAACAAGGTCCCTGCGGCGGCAACGCTTTACGATGTGCACGCTGCGTCGCCTGGAACCAAATAAAAATGCTATGAGCCATCGTTGCTCAACATGCGGTGAGAACTACACATGTCCCTAAAGTTCGCGTACGGTAATTTTTCGCGCGCACACCCACATGCCATTGCCCCTAAAAGCAATATTATTTTTACAGTGAGATGTTTTTTGGTTTACACTTCAGTTTCTTGGGAAATTCATTGTACAGATGTGTCGGTCAACAGAGTGAGTGTTCTTCTTACGAGCAATGACAGTATCTGTGCTAAAATGAGGTCATACAGCTTTATTTTTCTTTACGTTCAGCCCCATCATGTCCGCATTCGTGAATTTGGCTTCACTGCCTTGCAGTGAAGCAGTCTTTGCACTAAGATTTCAGATCTAACGCGGTGGACGGCGCGAAACTGCTGGTTTCCAATAACAGTTGCCGCTGTGAAACATAAAAGCAAATAACCCAAGCATTAATTAGAAAGAGAGAGAACGATCTTTAATGGGGTCTGGCGATGTTACCCGGGCTAAAATGCCCTAATTGCTACGCCAGATGATGACGTGATAGATATGATAAAGATGGCGTTGAAGACGTTGATGTGCACAGATGCGTTCAGTTATTTACAGAGACTGGTCTAGGCCTGTGTGTTGCAGGTACGCGATAAGAGCTTTGGTAGCCCGTAAAGCACGTTTGCGACATGCCCACGTGCAGACGAACACAGCGTATAGTAAGCATATCCCAGGTATGGACAGATGAAACCAGCTCAAATAGACTAATAGCAGTTGGAAAGCAAACTTATCTCCTTCTTGTAGAAGGTTACCATGATCATTATACTTGTCAACAAGCGGAGCGTGTAGGAAGATATTGTGGCATGCAATACAGTGCGTCTTGTGCCTGAACGAACCATATGCGTAATAATCACGGAACGCATCATGTTTCTTAAAGCGCAATGTAGTCCTGTTAAAACTCATTTCCCACTAATCAAATCCGCTACAAGCACTAGCAGTACAGATAACTGATAAGAGCACATTCCGAACACACAGATCGCTATCTGTTCAAGACACGCGTGGCCGCTGTATCATGTGAACATGCCGGGCACGTCTCTTAACTAGGACCTTTTGCTAGAGCTATAGCAGCTAATGATTCTGGGTGACGAGTTGAAGTATTTTACATAACAAATGTTTACATAAGAAAGATATAGGTGTTTATTTTCACTGCAAAGTCCAAGAGAAAGCAAAAAATGTTGATGTATCATAAACGAGCGCGCATGTAGGAGTTCTAATGTTCCTGCGATAACATCAACTGTAGCTGCGCGGGCCTGATGCAACACGACAACCTTGGAACAAAAGTATGCCCAGGTGCTTGAATTAGGCACCTAACAGTGTGTTGTTACACTTAGCGACTTTCTTTACCAGCCGGGAAGAAACCACCTGCACGAGTTCAAAAACTGCCACATTGAATGCTGAACTAAATGCTATGCAGCAATGAAATAAAGCAATATATTGGCGCAGCTTGCACTAGTGGTGCAAAGCTGGAGAAAGAGCACAGCTGGCGGCCCCTCTCCCTTCGTCGGAGACCCGGCTGTTGCACCTCACATGGATTGCCGAACATGCCGCTGAAAGTTTTCGGTTCCTGGCAGGCCCGGATCGTTTTGTCCGCAGCCTTTCACATCTCTCCCAAAGCGGACCGCGTTAGCACGCGCTAGAACCGGCGGCAACCGGCTTCGCCAACTCGGCGTCTGTAGCGCGAGCTGCCCTGGGAGCCTCACTAATTCACGCGCGAGCGCACGTGAACTGGCGAGAGAACCGCACGCGAGAGATCACGCCACGAACGCTGGGCAGACTGTTCTCGAAGGTAGAGCTGGCAGACACCGGGCGCTCCTCACGAGGCACACACTCACGTGCGCTTGGTATTTTTTGTGAGCCCCTCCCGTGGCGCAAACCCAGACGGTGGCAGGCACTCGTCCCGAGACGCACGCTCACGTGCGCTTGGCACTCTTTCTTGGTATATTTTTAGGCAAGAGAGAGAATAAACTTTAATTAAATCCAGAAAATGCTTCATAGAGGCGTCCTCATTTCAAGATGCCTTGAGCTCGGGCCGCGTCGACAGCCCTTTCGATCAGGCGCAGGTGATCTTCGAGGCCGCAGCTGGCCAACGCTCTCTCCCTAAGCTCCGTGGATAGGCGGATGTTAGGGGGGTCTAGGGTAGACTTACGCAGCTGCCCACTATGTGCCTGGGAGTCCCAGGCTCTCCATAGAAGCGGCAAAGTGGAGAAAAGTGTGTCCGGTCAAAGAGGTGAAGACTGGTGGGTTGTGGAAAGGTATTCACCTGCAGGGCACGCAATAATTTTTCCTGATCCCTCGGCAACGATTTGCGGGGTGAAGAGTAGGTTTTACGGGACAGACTATAGTGCTGCGTGATTTCCTTTTAGGTGACAAGCGGTTGCATGCGCACGGGCTAGGCTTCGGCTTCACCAGCGCTGGCTCGGCGGGTACGCAGACGGACCCAGCTCAAGCTTAAACAGCTCTGCTGATCAGGGTGTCGAACCGAAAAAAATACCGGTTCGGTTACGGTTCGGGTTCGGGTGAAATAATGTCGTTCCGGTTCAATTCCAGTTGGACAAAATCACGTGCCGAACCGGTTCGCGAACCGGTTCGGGAGCTTGAACCGGTTCGCGAACCGGTTTGATGAGTTGAATTGTCACTGAAATTAGAAAAAAAAACATTTAGTAGTTTAAAGTGACAGTAAAATCAAAACACAAACAAAAATTCAAAATGCTGCTGTTCCCCAAGGGCAGTGGCGCAATTGCAAAGCAAACTTTAAATAATCACGAGATATTAGAAAAACAGATGAAGTCGTGAATATTTACCACCTACTTTCTCGTCCAGACTTTATGTTGTCCTAGCGACTATTCATAAAGCCAGCGCCAAGGCATATGACGGTGGGATATATTTTCTGCCCTTTCATTTTTTGTTGAAATCGCAATCGTCGCCATGGAATCGCCCATCACGCTAACCTTGAAGCCTTAAATTTAGGTCTGCGTACTGGCGTGTTCAAATATCAGCGCTTAATACCAATGGCGCACATTTTTTTTATATTTGAAACAAAGCAGAAAAATCCTACTACAGGCACATAAATACTACCAATGAATTAGATCATTTGGTCACCCTGAATAATTTGTTAGCTGTCACCCTATCGAATGAGTTAGCCACACTTTTGTTAAAAGCAAGCTTTAGTTAACGCTCAGTCACTGCATTATTGCTCTGACCACTGCAATTCCTTTTGCGAACGCTATACTGGATGTGTGCATTACAATCAGTATGTCATCGTACCGCCTGACCCCCGGCCATCGTTCCGTGTGCTACATTGCGTAATCCTATAACATATTGTCACGAAGCCAAGGACGACGCAGTTGTCTTGCAGGAGAAACAAGTTTATTGGAGCGAACTTGTGCTCCCCTAACAACTCAAAAGAATACAGAGGCGGCGAAGCAGCGGTCAACAAAGTGACTTGCGTCAGCGAGCGTCGCAGAATGGAATGCCCCGGCGTCCGCACTGCAGGCTTTTTATCTTTGGGCGCGCGTAGTTCTCGAAACGTCGATTCGCATCGAGAACATAGTAGATCCAAGAAGATTATTCCGGGCTGTTCACGTTAGATCGGAATGCTCTCCCTATCACAACAGATAACACATGCGGCACAGAAAGAAAGAATGGAACACGCGCTTCCCTTGGCGCAGAGATAACGCAGACCGCCGCAGCCGGGCGGTAAAAGCAAAACACAAATAAACAAACCCAATGTATGGTTCGCGGCATTACCCCCCCTCTAAGAGTGCATCGACCCGATGCTAACATAAGCGACAGTCCGAACAAATGAAAATAAAAGTTCGTCATCGTCCGTAAAAAGGTTTTAGGCGAACCACGTGGACGACTTCAGGCCGCCTGCGTTGTCGTTATGTGCCGGAGTCACCATCAGGGATCACTTCGTAGGTAAGTTGGCCAACACGTCGTAGAATCTGGTAGGGTCCGAAATAGCGTCGCAGGAGCTTCTCACTGAGTCCGCGTCGTCGGATGGGAGTCCAAACCCACACACGATCCCCTGGTTGGTACTCGGCGTCTCGGCGTCGGAGGTTGTAGCGGCCCGCATCCAACAGCTGCTGGTCCGTTATACGAACTCGAGCGAGCTGGCGGGCCTCTTCCGCACGTTGAAGATATCCGTGGACGTCGGCGTTGAGGTCGTCGTCTTCTACGTGCGGAAGCATGGCGTCGAGCATCGTAGTCGGCCTTCTACCGTAGACAAGCTCGAACGGCGTCAGCTGCGTCGTCTCCTGGATAGCCGTGTTGTACGCAAACGTGACATACGGGAGCACTTCGTCCCAAGTCTTGTGTTCAACGTCAACGTACATTGACAGCATATCTGCGATTGTCTTGTTCAGACGTTCTGTTAGTCCGTTCGTTTGGGGGTGGTACGCCGTCGTTCTTCGGTGATCCGTGTTGCTGTAGCGTAATACTCCTTGCATCAGCTCCGCAGTAAATGCCGTTCCGCGGTCTGTGATTAGGACTTCCGGGGCTCCATGTCGCAGCACCACTTGGCTTATAAAGAACTTTGCCACTTCTTGTGCAGTCCCCCTCGGAAGAGCGGCGGTCTCGGCGTAGCGCGTCATGTAGTCTGTCGCTACGACAATCCACCTGTTCTGTGATCGTGACGTAGGGAACGGGCCTAAAAGGTCCATTCCAATCTGTTGAAATGGTCTCGATGGGACGGCGATCGGTTGTAGAAGTCCGGCGGGTCTTGTCGGCGGCGTTTTTCGTCGCTGGCAGTCACGGCAGCTCCGGACGTAGTGGGTGACGTCAGAGGTAAGGCCGGGCCAGTAGTACCTCGCCTTGATTTTTCCAATAGTGCGGGCTGTGCCGAGATGTCCGGAAGACGGGTCGTCGTGGCACGCTTCCAAAATTTCGTCACGAAGGTCCGCGGGGATGACGAGAAGGTAATTCGCTCTTGTTCCGGGGCTGAAATTCTTCTTCACGAGGACGGAGTTTCTCAGGCTGAATGCTGGTAAGCTGCGTTTGAAGGTTCTAGGAACGGCAACGTTGCATCCCTCGAGGTACTCGATTATGACGCGTAAGTCGGGGTCGGCACGCTGCTGGGCGGCTAGGTCGCTCTCCGTCACGATCCCGAAGAACGCGCTGTCTTCATCAGAGTCTTGTGGTGGTGGGTCGACGGGGGCGCGGGACAGGCAGTCGGCGTCGGAGTGTTTCCTGCCGGATTTATAAACGACTGTAACGTCGAACTCCTGCAGGCGCAAGCTCCACCGCCCAAGACGGCCAGAGGGGTCCTTCAAATTGGCGAGCCAACACAGCGCATGGTGGTCTGTTACAACCTTGAATGGCCTTCCATACACGTATGGGCGAAATTTTGAAATCGCCCATATAATAGCCAGGCACTCTTTCTCAGAGGCAGAATAGTTTTTCTCCTCCTTCGACAGACCACGGCTGGCATAGGCGATTACCCTTTCGCAGCCGCTTTGCTTTTGGACAAGGACGGCACCCAAGCCTATATCACTGGCGTCCGTGTGCATTTCCGCTTCGGCATTTTCGTCGAAATGAGCGAGCACGGGCGGGCTTTGCAGGTGTTTTTGCAGCTCGCAGAATGCTTTTTCTTGGTCGTTTTCCCAGCTGAAAGGCGTGCTCTCTTTCGTCAAGCGCGTGAGTGGCTCTGCAATGCGTGCGAAGTTTGCGACGAAGCGCCGGTAGTATGCGCACAGCCCGAGAAATCTTCGCACGCCCTTCTTGTCTTTCGGCCTAGGGAAGTTCGCGATAGCTGAAGTTTTTGCCGGATCAGGTAGGACTCCCGCGGCGTTGACGACGTGGCCCAAGAACTTGAGTTCCTCGTATGCGAAACGGCACTTTTCAGGCTTCAGCGTCAACCCCGACGTACGAATTGCCTCGAGTACAGACTCCAACCTTGCAAGGTGTTCGTCGAAAGTCCGGGCGAATACCACTACGTCGTCGAGGTATACGAGGCAGGTGTGCCACTTAAGGCCAGCTAGCACAGTGTCCATGACTCTTTGAAACGTCGCTGGTGCTGTGCACAGCCCAAACGGCATCACCTTGAACTCGTATAGGCCGTCTGGGGTTATAAATGCAGTCTTCTCTCGGTCTCTCTCGTCCACTTCAATTTGCCAGTAGCCGGTCTTCAGGTCCATCGATGAGAAGTACTTCGCGTGGCAGAGGTGGTCGAGGGCGTCGTCGATTCGGGGGAGGGGGTACACGTCCTTTTTCGTGATTTTGTTCAGTCGCCGGTAGTCAACACAAAACCTTAATGTGCCGTCTTTTTTCTTTACGAGTACGACGGGCGCAGCCCAGGGGCTTTTCGATGGCTGTATAATGTCGTCGCTGAGCATGTCGTCGACTTGAGTCCGGATGGCTTCCCGTTCGTGTGAAGAGACGCGGTACGGTGACTGTCGGGTAGGTCGGGCTCCATCTTCGGTTATTATTCGGTGCTTCGCTAGAGGGGTCTGACGTAGTTTTGCGCTCGACGAAAAACATTCGCTATAGCGACGCAGCAAAGCCAATAATTTGTTTCGTTGTTCTTGCGGTAGCGCCGGATTCACGTGCAAGGGCTGCGGGAGCTTGAAGGTTTCTACGGGTGTGCGTTCAAAGTCGGCGACCGCGATCACGTCACTTGCTTCTTGCGCTTCTTCGAGGAATGCAATTGCCGCGCCCTTGTTTAAATGCTGGTACTCCTCGGTGAAATTAGTAACCAGAATGTGAGATTGGTGTTCCTTGAAGCGCGCAATGCCTCTTGCGACCGACACACCACGGTCGAGAAGCACCCTTTGATCAGTGTCTACGATAGCGTCGACGTCAGGAGCAGCATCTTCACAGTAGACTGCGACCATCAAGCTTGCGCGGGGTGGCAGGGTGACATGATCATCGGCAATCCTTACAGCAGCACGTCGTTCGGGGTTCGGTTCCGGCGTCATGGAGTGATTGGGGGAAAAAGTTATTGACTTGGTCTGCAGATCGATTATTGCCCCGTTGTCCATCAAAAAGTCCATCCCAAGAATTACGTCGCGGGAGCAGTTAGGCAGAATGACGAACGCCGCAGGGTACGTTGTGCCGTCTATGGTGACGCGCGATGTGCACGTTCCGCTTGGCGTCACGAGGTGGCCTCCTGCTGTGCGTATGTGCGGACCGTCCCATCTGGTCATAACTTTCTTCAGTTTAGACGCAAATGGTCCGCTCATTACCGAATAGTCAGCTCCCGTGTCTACGAGGGCGACTACGTCAAAGCCGTCGATGGACACCTTGACGTCAGAAGCAGTCTTCCTCGAGTTTCGGGTTCGTCGGGGCGTCGTATCTCTGCTTGTACGTGTTGACGGTCGGGCAGTGTGCATCGTCGTTGTCGTCGTCTTCTCAACGGACGTCTCGGTCAGGTCGGGTACGCGTCGCGCCGTGTAGCTGTCGTCGTGTTCAGGAGACTCGTTAGGGCTGGGTCGGGTCGTAGGGATGAGGGCATGTCGTGAATGATGGTCTTCAGCGAGTCGCTGCGTCGTTGGAGGGTTTTCATTTTTCCGCCGTTGTGCAACTTTACCTCCCGAAGTTGCTGCTTTTAGTTTCCCCCGCGTGGGCTGGGGGACCTTCCACGTGAGAAGTCAGCATTGCTACGGCGGTTCGGCGATTGGTACGGGTAGGGCGATGGCGAGCGGTTGAAACGGGATGGGCCACGGCTGGTTTCAGATAGATACTCGTCGATCTCACGTGGTCGTTGGCCAGGGAGAGGGCGAGGTGCGTCGACGGAGAAACCACGCAGTCCGAGTCTCTTGTATGGGCAGCGACGGTAGATGTGGTCGGCCTCTCCGCAGTGGTAGCACAGAGGACGATTATCGGGAGTTCGCCATACGTCCGTCTTCCTCGGCGTCTGGTTTCGGGCTACCGGGGGTCGGGCGGGTGACAGTGGGCGGCGGTACGGCGGGGCCTCTTGACGGCGTGTTGGGGCAGGGCGGGGTCGACGAACGGCCGCAGAGTAGGTCATAGCCTCGGGCTCGCGGGGTGCTTCGGACGGCACAGAAGTTCCCAAAGCCTGCTGTACTTCTTCCCGGATCACGTCGGTCAGTGAAGTGACTTGAGGTTCTGGTGTCGTCATCGGGAAAAGTTTCCGCAGCTCCTCCCTTACCACTGCGCGGATAGTGTCGCGTAGTGAGTCGGAGTTAATAGCGCTGGCACCAATGGTCTCCGAAACCAGCGCATTGATTGGGCGGTCGTATTGCCTCGTTCGGATTTCGAGCGTCTTCTCCATCGCGGCGGCCTCAGACGCGAATTCGGACACGGTCTTGGGGGGGTTGCGAACAAGGCACGCGAAGAGCTCTTGCTTCACACCTCGCATCAGAAACCGTAGTTTCTTTTCCTCCGTCATTCCTGGGTCCGCACGGCGAAAAAGTCGCTTCATTTCCTCGACGAAGATTACGACTCCTTCGTTCGGGTGTTGCGTTCGAGTTTCCAGTAAAATCGCAGCTCGTTCTTTACTCACCACGGTCGTGAAGGTCTTAAGGAACTCGCTTTTGAATTGCGTCCAGTCGGTCAAGGCGCTCTCGTGGTTTTCAAACCAAGTTCGAGCTGCATCCTCCAAGTAAAAGAAAACATGCCGGAAGGTTTCTTCATCGTCCCACCTGTTGAAGATCCGCACGCGCTCCAGCTTCTCCAACCATTCCTCTGGGTCTTCAGCGGGGGCTCCCCGGAACGATGGCGGTTCCCGGGGCTGCTGCAGCATGATTGGCGACGTTGTTTCTTGTACCATGGTGTTGGTTGCAGCGTTCCTTCTCTTGGGTCCTTCTGGCATCAAACCGAACTCGGGTGGTAAATCTTGCAGGCGGGGGCTGGCTCTTGTTGGACTGGCTTGGCGGCTTCTCGAGGTTGTAGTGGGCATGAAGGGTGCGTACCCAGCACCTCCACCAGATGTCACGAAGCCAAGGACGACGCAGTTGTCTTGCAGGAGAAACAAGTTTATTGGAGCGAACTTGTGCTCCCCTAACAACTCAAAAGAATACAGAGGCGGCGAAGCAGCGGTCAACAAAGTGACTTGCGTCAGCGAGCGTCGCAGAATCGAATGCCCCGGCGTCCGCACTGCAGGCTTTTTATCTTTGGGCGCGCGTGGTTCTCGAAACGTCGATTCGCATCGAGAACATAGTAGATCCAAGAAGATTATTCCGGGCTGTTCACGTTAGATCGGAATGCTCTCCCTATCACAACAGATAACACATGCGGCACAGAAAGAAAGAATGGAACACGCGCTTCCCTTGGCGCAGAGATAACGCAGACCGCCGCAGCCGGGCGGTAAAAGCAAAACACAAATAAACAAACCCAATGTATGGTTCGCGGCAATATTATGCTGTTACAAAATGAAAGGGAAATTTGACGCGCGGAGCATGAGAAGAACTTCTTTGGGTAGACGCTCTTTAATTCGTCCACAGCAGTACTCCCCTCTGACCCGTCGCGGTGGCTCAGTGGCTAAGGCGCTGCTGAGCGCGAGGTCGCGGGTTCGATTCGCGGCCGAGACGGCCGCTTTTCTGATGGAGGCGAAAAGCAAAAACGCCCGTGTGTACGAAATTTCGGCGCACGTTAAAGATCCCCAGGTGGTCAAAATTAATCCGAAGCTCTCCACTACGGCGCACCTCATCGCCTGTGCTGGGTCGGCGCGTTAAACCCCACAATCAAATCAAATCAGCACTCCCCTCCGGAACGAGTAGCAGTAGAAGTAAATGTAGCGAGTTGGGCAGTCAGTACAAGCGCACCTTCAAAAAAAAGCAGATCTGAAAGAGGCAAAACTGCAGAACAAGCAGAAAAGATGATCGCTCGGCGAATGGGACAGTGTGAGGTACCGGCCTTCCTTTCTGCACATGTCATCTACTTAATTACTGTTTCTGCTTCCACGACAAGGTCGAGGACTGCCGTTTCTTGCCAAGAGATTGAGTGCGCACCTTAACAGTTTTCCCTGACATATCTGTTGTTATTTGTACTTGTAAAAAAACGGAGCTTGTCCACTGTACCGTCCTCAAAAACGGTCGGGGGTAAGGGACATCGAAGCCACTTGTGGTCAGCAGCAAGCGGTTTAGCCATTGAGCAGCTCCTGCGGTCACACTTGTCAAATATTACAATTTGCAGGTGCCGGACCTTTTAAACAAATTATGAAATGGAAAAAGTTTGCGCACATCGGGCTTTCGCTGCTGCGCACTGGAGCACTCCTGCAGCCTGATTGCTCCACTAAAGTTGCAGCTAGGGACGGGCAAAGTCGTTTTATATCCCTTGCAAGCTGCGGAGAATGACATTTCGTTTGGTCAGCTTCCACTACGCTCGCGCTTCCAGCAGCAACAGACCATTGCTACATTGGTGCTCATTCATTTCCCTTGTTGTTACATAGAACGTGATAGCGTTCAATTGTCTGGAGGGGAAAGTGCGCGAGCAGGTACGAAGTTGATGGTACGTGAAAGAACAAAAGGACTGAATTTCATTGACCGTGCAACGTCAACAATAGAGGGTCGAACCGTTTCGGCATGAACCGGTAACCGTTATTTCTTTTTTCGGCTCAGTTCCGGTTCGGGTTCAGTGTGCTCAAAAAATAACGGTTCGGGTTCGGGTTCAGTTCCGGCAAAAATACCGGTTCAGTTCCGCTTTTCGGTTCGGTTCGGTTCCGGTTCGGTTCGGTTCCGGTTCGACACCCTGCTGCTGATAAAAGAGAAACGGCTTTTCGCTACGTATAAACTTGTCCATCTCGCTTTACCTATCACCGTGGGTGTGCCCTCGTGATAGGTAATGTGCGTGGTTAAGCGTACCGCGTCCGCGTGCTGACTAACGTCTTGCACTTAGTGATGTCCTCGGGTCATTGCACTCGGCTGTCGCTGCGGCACGGGCTACAGGTGCCGTGTCTTTTCTCCGTAAATGCGGCTCGGCCAAAATTCTGTGAACGGTGTCTGTTAATCTGGCTCTTGTGCGTTTGTTGAATGGGCGTTGCTGCGTGTTTTGGTGTTTTCAAGCGTTTTCGTGCAGCGTTTGTTGGCTCGCCTGTTTCACCTATTTTCGCTCTTTCATTTTCCCACGGAGTAGCAAGCCAAGCTCGGTCCTATATAGGCAGACTTATCGAAATCATTAAAATTTATCTCTCTCTCTCTCTCTCTCTCTCTCTCTCTCTCTCTCTCTCTCTCTCTCTCTCTCTCTCTCTCTTCACTAGTCAAGGAAGGAAAAAATCTGGATGGAGAGGCTCCAGACCCGCATAAACTATAACACAGTCAAATCTAGATATAACGAAGTTGACAAAATTTTCAATTTTTCGTTGCATGCAGGTTTCGAGTTAAGGCTCGCGTAAATGAAGCAGAAATGAAACCGAAATGCTAGACAGCACTGATTGTGAACTCACCCTTAAAGGGTTTATTTCACAGCGAAAAACTGAGTGATTTGCGCTTGCTGCATGCCATGAACTTAGTCTCTACACAGCACTCCAAAGAAGCAACGGCACTGAGCCCCGTATTCACAAACGTAACTTTATTATAACGTTTGACTTTTCACACTTATCGGTGCCTTAACCCGTTTCAATGACGAAGCGTACGCTGAAAGGCCGCCTTTTCGCGAACTTGATGTTCTTTTCCGCACTCAAAATTGTTGAGAGGGTGCTTGCTGGGATACTGCACCGGGCGGCTACGTTCTTCTTTCTCGCCGGCGGAGACGGCGTTCAAAATTGCGAGCTTGTCTTGAAAAGACGACACTTTTTTTGTTTTCTGGCAGTAGAACTCATCATCGACGAACTGACCGCACAGATGGCAGCGGAGAGTCGCGAATGCACGCCGACAGGCAGGCCTAGCACCTTCCCAACACTGCGCTCACTCTGTAAACGCACAGTAGTTTGCGTTGCGCGCAAAGTTCGCTAAATTAGTGCATTTCTCCACCCAATCTTTCAGAAAAAGTGCAAAAAGCCATGGCTCATCAGCGCAGCGAATTCGTTACATCAAGGTTAACCGTTGCAGCGCTTTCGTTACATAGAGGTCGCAAACACGTGGGTTTCAATGGGGCTGGCAATGGGGAATTGAAAAACTTCATTAAATAAATGAATTAATTACATTCAGGTTGGTTACATTACAACTGTACTAGTTACTAACAATCAAAGGAAATTTAAGCCCTCAATTTTTAAAGCTTGCTTTATTAGTTGTGACACCCACTATAAACTAATACCTCTTGCTTGATATTTTTATACATTCTTAGAACTCGGAGGAGACTTCCTTGAACAGATCAGCACGAGTGTCTCAACGCATAAACCTATGTTGTGGTACAACTAAACCCGGAAGCGAGACGAATGGGGTCAGTGTGGCACCGGGGCGCTTGGCCATCATTCCCCGCTGCATGCGGTGCGTCCGAGTGCTGATGAGAGCTGTCGGGCCGGGGTGCCGCGTGGCCCGGGAGTAATGGATGCCCTTGGAGGAGCCGGGCCAGCGGGCACTGGGAACGTGATCGGCAGCCGAACGCTGCCAATCCGGCGACCGCCAAAGCCCGATTGCCCGGGTGCCCCTCATTGTGCCTTTCGACACACACGCAGCCCAAGCGTGACAGTGGCGACCGCGGGACCGTGACAGTGGCTCCCTGGGGCGTAACCGGGTAGGCCACAGTCGCCGGACACGGGGCCGAGTGCGTTCGGACAACGGGCGTCAGAGACAGATAAGGTTTCGCAACCAACAGCGCCAGACAAATGTACACATGTCAGTTACTGCCCGTAACAATGTCGCAAGTGTGGCGCCAAAATGCGAAACATTAAATCGGTAAATAATAAAAATACGCCCCTGCTACCCGTACAGATGGTTAACCAGCGACGCTGTCACGTGCCTCCTATGTTTTCCCGTGGCCTACCCGCTTCGACGTAACGTGCGGCCGGTGTTCGTTGCACGTTGACGCTGCTGCACCCCGTTGTCGAGCCCCAACCTCCTTTCACTTGAAATAAAGTTTCACCACCACCACCGATACCACCAGCAGCAGCATCGCCGCCGCCTCTACCAGCCGTTGTCGCTTGAGCTGAGTAGCACGCTGCGCGCACGCTCTGCTGCTACAGCTACTGTTTCGCTCCCTCTAATGCGCGGTTCCACTGCTAAGTGCACTCACCAGTGTCGGCAGATGTGATTGTAGCTACGTCATGTATACACCCAGCGCATCTGTTTGCCCTCACTTGTAACTCCTCTCTAACCTGGTCTCTTCGCGCATGCGCGTGGTGCTGTGTGAGTGTGTGTGTGTATGTGCGCCTGTGTGTCCGTGCGTGTGTGTTTGTGCGTTATGGCCATTTTTTCGTTGCCCCACGGAGTAAAAGCAAAAGTAGCGACCAAGTTAACCTCAACATTATTCGCACTCACTCACTCACTCACTCACTCACTCACTCACTCACTCACTCACTCACTCACTCACTCACTCACTCACTCACTCACTCACTCACTCACTCACTTGTATCGCAGCAAAGCTTTCCAAGCGGGATAAGTCTGACTGCAATCGCTCTTTCACCCTCTAACAAATTTTCTTCAACAACAAGGTTCTTCAGTAGCTCCTGTCAGGTTTCCGATTGACGTGTAATGCAATCATAATTACCTCGTGTCATTGCGAAATAGAGAATCGGTACTGTTTGCCCGGCTCATCTCGAGCTCATCTTAACGGAAGTGCCTTAATTTAGTAATCCGAAGAACGAAAGAGAAGCTTCTACAATGAACAGATACTGAAAAAAGGGGCAAATACGTTTTCGATGTAAACATCCCCCCGCTGAAACCGTTGAAGGACTCACTCCCAGAAACTGCGTCAGTTGCAGTGCGAAAGGAAATTTATGTGCACCAACTCAACTCTCTCGCTCTCGCATCCAGATGTTTTGGCAGTGCGAGCGGATCAACTGTTGGACACAGGTTCGTCGACGAGTGCCGCGAAGACCGAGTGGGCCCTCTGCTCACCGTGACCCTGAGCGGGTGCAGCGAGTGCACGTCCGGCAGCTCGAAGGCCACCGAGATGGCCTCGAAGGCAGAGTCCGGTCGGGCCGCCGTGCTGTCGGCGTGGCAGCAGCTGTCCTGGCCCAGGCCCTGCGACGAGCGGTAGCCCGAGGCGTCGGGACCCACGCGGGCCGCTGGTCGCGCCGGCCACACGCGCACCGCGTGAGGACTGCGCCCTCCTCTTCCGGCTGTGCGGGAGGACTCCGAGCTCCCGCTGCCGCCGGAATGCCAGGCCGTCACTGAGCACGAGTGCCCGCACCCCATCCTCCGCCACCGCCGCCTCCTCCCCCTCCTCCTCCTCCTGCACTCGCTCTGAGCCGAGCGGGTAGGAAAATAACGGAAGAAAGGAACACCTTGAGACCGCGACGAAAGGGCTTCCGAGTTGGAGCAAGCGTCTGGAGCGATGGACAGTGCTCATCTCGTCTGATCTGTGAGACCAACAGCGCTCATTGAAGGTGTTCCAGTACCATTACAACGAAGTTCTCTATGGCTAGGATCAAGTAAATCGTGTCCGGCGACAGACCAAACGCAGACCAACAATTTTCGGCCCATGAAGAAAATTCATAGAAATACAAAAAACTGCCCAGTAAATGCCTCCCTTCTCTTTGCCGCTCACCTCTCGTGCTGTTCCTCCCCCGTCTAGTTCCTCCCAAGATAACAAGCTGGAGGCTTGCTCAAGTCCATTTAAATTTACCGCGTTCCACTGGTCCAGGTCGGGTGCCTCGGTGCCAGAGCTGCCGTGTGGCGGAGACGCACGTGACTCGAGGCACCCTACTCCAACGTTTATACAACCACGTTGCGCAACTCCACGAGCGTTCCAAGCGGAACGTGGAACATACTGTTGCCGTGTTTGATTTATTAAAATGCCGCCAGGAGCTATAGTAGCGCGGGCAACAGCAGGCGATGGATTTAATTGTTTTTTTGTTCAGTTAATGTAGTATTTCATTTGCTATCCATGGATAAAGGAACACTGCAAATATCCATTATGTATTGATTTTCCGCCTTATATTTGCGTAATGTCTTGTTCTTGTTCAACAATGTTGACAAGTATGGACGATGCCACTGCACTTAGCAGTTTAGAGTGGGTATGTAAGTTTATTGCGCAGCTTCTGTTCCACTTTTCCGGGTGGCTGAATCGAGTCACAGACATACACACAGACCAAAATTTCTGCGTTTAAGTAGCTCGAGAAAGACTATCGTCTTTAAAAATGTTTTATTAAAGGCCTCCGTATTTTGATATATGACGGCTAATGCTACCCGTAGAGAAATGTTTTTTTTTTTTTTCTGGCAATGCATTTGCGTTTAAAGGTTAGGGAAACTTTATAAAATCCCTGTATGCTTGTTTTTTGTAAGTTTGCTTTCCCACATTACGCGTTGCACAGTGAAGCACGGCTATCCACGGGAGGAGCATGGTTACGGCCCAATTTATGCCTCCCCCTGACATTGCGCAATCAGCGCGCCCTTCGGTGGCCACCTGTGCGGCGCACTACAGGCGTCACTGTCTCTACACACCAATAGTGTGTCTCCTTTGTCGGTGACATAGAGATCGCGCCCCTGTCTTTACATTTCAACATATCCAATCCCAAATACAGCTAAACCCCAAAATAGCAAATCTCATCGGAGCGCCGGCTTCGCTGGACTTCCCTCCTGCCAGGGCGGAAGGGCTCTGATTTTTTGCTGTGTTTACCTATGAGACTGAGTAATAGCAATGGGACGAGGGTGGAAAAGCTTAGAAAGCTCTCGCCATCATCTCCCTACCGATTTTGTATCGTGGTGCCGTAGAGCGTGTTACGCGGATAAAACAGACATTCACTGCTTGCCAATGCTTCTCCGTACCACTCCATGTCGCCACCGGTAATTGAAGCGCCCTTTTCTCAGTTCCATAGCGTTAGCGCAACGACCCTCGTTCTGCATTGAAATCAAGAACCCCCGAGAGCGCCGACAACGGGCACCTCGAGAAATTCCAGGCCACTGGGTGTACAGGTGCTCCAATGTCTGAGTTTTCTGACCGCAGAAGGCGCTATCCAGCAGGTTCGCCTAAAGGTCCTGAATATAGCCCCCGTATACAGTAACTGCGGATTCGCAGAGTGCCCTGCACACGCGAGTACGGACGTGTAAGAAGCGCGCCGCACCTCGCTTCTTCCAGAAGAGCACTGCCCTCGCATTGTCAAAGCAGTGATCTTTCTATAATAGCCGTTTTCTACTACCTTTATAGGAATAAGGACGACTACTGCTGGGACACTTATGTCCACTGCGTCCCCTCAGCATGCTGCACCTGTTGAGGACGCGTTGAGCCCTGTTGTCCCGTCACTTCCCTTTTGCCTTGCCGAGGGTCATCGCTGGAAAGATGTAGTGACGACAGAGAGAGCTGGCGTTCTACTTTGAAGACCAGCCAATAAAGTGCGCCAGGTTTCTGTGGTCCAAGCTTCTATCCGGGAGGTGACACTGGCAGTCCTCGTACGCGGCTTTGGCCGCTGTTTACCTGGCAAACAAACTTCGCCAACCCATCTTTCCTTGCACACCTTCTACAGGAATGAGCTTTTGCACTTCCAGAGCCAGTCAACCCACCCCTTGTCGACGCTTCTCCGAATATTCCCGCCGGCCCGAGGACAGACTGCACACCGCATTTCCATCCGGCTCGGCACTGCCACCACCTTCCAGAAGGCCTGTTTCCCTGCATACCGGTTCAAGGACCATGTCTGTCCGCCAAACATGCCCCGTCTCCGCACTGTCTTTATTCAGAGTGCGTGATCACTGCACCCGAGCCGTGAGAAAGAATGCTCATTGAGTGTTCTTGAAAGAGTGCGCTGATGATGATGATGATCGTGATGATGATGATCGTTGTGGCCAGAAACCCTTTGTATCGGGCGGACACCGAAATGTCCTAGCCAGGTGAAAAAGTTAACAAAAGACATAAAAAAGAAAAAATAACGGCCTGAAGTCATTGCACCGGCCCCACCAGCGAGAAAACTAAAGGTAGCAGTTTTCCTGCAGTCTTGTGCATATAGTGCACTGCATGCGTATGTACGTCCACTGCACTGTCACCATTCACTGCAGTTCACTCGAGCGTTCACTGCACCGTCACCAGAGCCGCACCCAGTCGAACCGATCGCTGCCACAGTTGCAGTCGTTCTTTCGTCGTGTGAACGTCCATGGCATTGTCGACGCCGTCCTCGAACCCTAGCGCCTGTTGTACAGTGGCGTTGACTCTGGCGGGTGGGCGCAGCTTGTGGCAGTGCAGCACCAGGTGCTCCATGCTTTCCTCGTGGTCGCCGCATGCTCTGCACTTTGCTGCTTGTACCTCTGGTGTACTGTCGTAGCGCCGGCAGTACAGCAGCGTGCGCGTTGCACCCTTGCAGTGCACACGTAGTTTCCAGGACAGCGTTGCAATGTATACCCCAGGTCATGGAGAAGTACTAGTCTGATTAAACTGTGCTCCAGCCGGTTTATCTCTCCAGCACATGCACCGAGCAGACGTGTAGCTCTTGTGGTGGTTGTCAAAGTCATCTTCGTGCTGTAGGGCGTTGAGGGGGGAAACAGGTGCTTGTATTGAACGCCATAGGGCAGCGGACGCTGGAGTCACAGTTTCATACATAATAACTATGGCTGGAGTCACCTGAGACTGTGCTGGATGTAGTAACGTGTACCATATTAATAAATCTACTGAAGCAGTGGTGGCTTGGTCGAACAATAAATGCATAGCTGATATAATTTGGTAACCTTGTCATGATGTAATATTTGTGCGACGCAGCGAGGCCGGCTCCGCAGGGCTGTCCCGCTGCTGTCCATTCGCCACGCATGGCAACAAGCTTAAAATAAATCTGAAACCTTGTTGGACCGCCTACGATCGAAATACGACATCGACATATACGGAATACAGGCGTTACCTGGCGGGAGCACACACGCCATTTCCTTTCGACGTCGTTTGCAGAAAATCAAACGAATACACAGTGTTTTGCTCTTCCTTTTGCAAGTTATTTTCACCCAGACACCGCCTTTGCTGCTTGAAATAGGACACGCGACCTCGCGGTTCAAAGCAGCGCTGTGTCTTAGCTGCCTTCCCAGAATGTAAGTTCTGTTTTTATCCTAATTGGGAAAAGGACACAAATAGACACATTTCACAGAAACAAGCTGGGATTCATTGAGGCCTCGTGTTTGACCCGTCTCGGCGAGAGGCTAAATAAACGCGCTACGCGAACGAAAGACTGCAGTTCAGGCATTAGCAGCCGCACGCCCGCTTTGTGCTCAAATCCATTCTGCATGCTCTGCGTGCGAGCGAACCACATCCATCTTCGGCCCGTTGAAAACCCCTCATATTTATGACTGACTGCCATTAATTCCTGTTTCTATTCCCCCGGTGCTCAGTCTCAGCTGCCGCGCTACGCCCGTTGCCCTGCATTGTAGAAGGACCGTATACGAAACCGCGGTGACCCATCGAGCGGCTGTCACGACATCGGCAAACAAACGACGTCCTTTTCTTTCCCCAACGTCCCCTCCCTCCCTCTCGCGCTACCCTCCCACACAGCGTACCCCGGCATGCTGCAGCGTGGAAGCAACAACGCCGAACGGTTCAATTTTTCTGTCTCCCTCTCTCTCGTTCGGTCTGCTGCCGTGTAGCGGAGGCTGTCGCGTGATTGTTGTCTGGCCGGGTTTCTGTTTCCTCCCAACCTCCTCCCTTTTCTTTACTGTTTTTTTTTTGTTTGTTTTTCTGCCCGCCTTGTGCTGTGCTGCGACCAGCACGACACCGCGTTCTCGTTCCATCCACTTTTATATGCGAAGCCTATCTTGGAAAGTCTTGGCAGGAGCTTTTTTTGTGAATTTTCTGACGTCAGCGCCCCCTCCCTGTTCATAGCCATTTTCAGGGCCCATGGCTAAAGCATTTCGGCCATAACAAGGCCCGTGAACGCGTGGTATACATATTGGCAAGGCCTCCCCAAACTAACCGTACTGGTGGAGCAACTCCTACAAGCCAAAATTGTTTAGCCCAAGGAAATTATTCGGCACATTTGAGGCATAACGTTAGTAGATAAAGAAACATTGCGGCGTTATTTAAATTAAATTTTCGTGCCAGGTTGTTTTTCACAGAAAGGAATAATTAACACGGGCCAGAAAAAGGCGTCGAAGAAAGGAGCAATAAAAGTAAAACAAAAATAATATAGGGAAGCTTGCACTCACGCGCAAGACTTGAATGGCGAAGCTGTAGTAGGCGATCATTGACGGACACAAAGTTAAGCTTTAGAACCGTTGTGGTGTCGCGGTTGACGTCGACGGCATGGAATTCCAATGACCTTATGTTGAGCAAGGCCAGAGTGAGCTCGTCGTTTTGGTCGACGTCTTCGTACGCCAGTCTGCAAGCACGACTTACCGTCTGCACGCCTAGCCTCTCGAAGCATGGCTGAGCGTCTTGAAAAGGCCGCGGACAGTTCGCGCGGCCTCTCCCGCGGCCGTGCGAACTATCCGCGGCAGGGCCATGTGGAGTCAAAGATCACCTAGAGCGGCTTCGACATTCAAGTCGTGGCCCTTCTACGGTACAGAGCGCATGCGCACGACGATACGAGGGCGAACGAACGAGGGGCGTACACTATGACGTGTCTTTCTCGTTTCGAGCAACTGTTGCCACGATACGGTGAACGTTGGAGTGTTTTGGGGCCACTCTCCCTAAGTGGGTATTCCAAGCTTGACGAACGTGCACTCGAGGCACGTGTGCACGAGAGTTCGGCCTTTTCGTGGTATTTTTAACTGCGGACACGATACACAAACCATTTACCCAACAACATCGCTGTTAAAACAAGAAAAAAAATCCTGCCTCGTGCTGACGCGAGTGGCGCGAGGCACAACAAAAACAAAACACGTAGAAGAAGACGATGTTCTCAGCTCGAGCGGTGCCAGTAACTTCGTTCGAGAGGTTTACACCACTGTGATCGCGAATATTACATGCCTCCCCAAAACGCGAACGCTGGTCAACATCGCTTTCATATTTCGTCTTCACTTCTACACTGTGTGCGTCTATCATCTTCACATCGTTCTTCCTTTTTCCCGACGCACTATCGTCAACGGCTGGGGCAATGCTCGCCGAATAAACGCCGTCCGCCAAGCCTACTGTCTTTCCCCTCACAACCCAGGGCTTTGCCTGGCAGCCGTTTCCTTAGGCAAAACGACATAAACGGGGCCACGTGGCCTGCGCGAGAAGCGCCGCCTGAATCCCTCGTGGCGAGGCACACGGCAAAGAAGCCAGAAATACGCGGGTCTGGAGCTTACGCCGCAAGACCTCTCGGCGTCAGGAATTTCCCACCCCAGTGTTTAAGCCCCTTACCCACCCTGCCCTCTACTCTCCCTCTTGTCTCTTCTGCCCTGCAAGAGCTGACCTGAACCACATAATGTAGAAAAGCCCCAGACGGCCCCCTCCTAAATATATTCCTTCAAATACATTCAAAAACCTTCAAATAACTACGTTCGAGAAGTTGGAGGCATCCATGCGCGGCTCAGTGCCTACAACCAAAGTCTTGGACTGGGATGAGAAGGTGGCAACGGCATACGATGTTTCGGCTGTATCAACTTCTCAACCGCTGATTTTCGTCTACCTGACAATAAAAATGTTCTCACCACCACCTTCAGCAGCAGCCAGAAGTTCCGCCGCATCGTTCTAGTAGGTGATGAGGTGATGTCGTCAGTACTCGTAAGCTATGCTTCGCATATCGTAAACAGCCACCGTAGTTTACAGCGTAGCTAGATGTGGTTTTGTCTTCTCCGGGATTTTTTTCGTGTCCTATGGTAGAAACCGCTTTGCGGTGAAGCCAACTTTCTCGTTTACGCTTTGTAGCTCTTCATTTCATGTACATATCATAAAAAAATCACACTATAATTGGCCGTACAAGCGACTCTTGCCGTAATCCAGGTTTTATTTACTCGACATAATTAATTTAGGGTAACGTCGAGTTGCGAACAATTCGGAATTCGCGTCTGCCGTCAATAAATGGTCTTTTACGGGCACAGCATCGCGACAGAAAACGGCTGTAAAACGTGTTTTACCCGAACTATCCCCAAGCAAATTATGTGATGTTGGACTGCTGAAACGACTACATAACTGTTTTCTCTCAAAAGGTGTCGTGGACAACTACCATTCGCTGCTCCAATACAAATGCCATGAATCCGCTTCTCTCCATCACAAAGCAGCCGTGGAACGGACAGCCCCATGTTTGTCTGCTAAGATAAAACTGTAAGCCTCCGAAATTTTATTGAGCCAATTATTTCAGAAAAACGCTAAATCGCAAAAGAGAAACAATTGCGCATTCTGTTTAAAGCGAAGCTTTACTACTTTCGTCCAGCGGTTTCGCGGCGGACGCGCAAATTCCCCTTTTCACCGCAGACACACCCCCTGCGACACACCCCTTTACCCCTGATTCGCCGGGCCCGCTTTCGGCGCTGCGCACAAGGCCCCGTTTTCAGTCGTTCTGCTCAACTGTGTTAAGAAAGGGGCGGGCGAAGAGAAGCAGAGAGGCAGGAGGCCACCGTTCCGAGCAGTTTCTTCTTCTTCTCTTTATTCCTCTACCTCTTTTTCTACAAACTGATCAGCTGAGCGGGGTGCGGTTGCGGGCGCTCAGCTGATCAGCAGCTGACCAACGCCGCCGCCTCCCACGTATACGCGTCGCTGGGGCGCCTCCGGCTACGTGACTTATCTTGCGCCCGGCGAAGAGCAACGCCGCGTTCGCAGTAAATGAAAGCCAGAAGGGTCTCCTTCTGTGACCGCTGCACGGGGCCGAACGGCGTTCAGCCGTGGTCGGCAAGACAGCTACATCAAAGGTTAACCAAGCAAAACTAAGACTCAGACAGACTAAGCCAAGCTTTAGCTTTGCATATCCAATGTTAGCTGAGCTAAGCCGTAGCCATTCTTTTTTACTCACTGTGACTGTGCTTCAGACAATGTGCTCGCATATCAACTACAGTAAGTCCTCGCTATAGCGAAGTCAGCGGTGCAGAAGTCTTCGTAATAAGCGATACCTTGTTAGAAGTGGGGCTAAATTTCTGTGGACTGCATTGCGGACAATGTAACAATTCGAATAAAAGGACTTTTCGAATAAAGTTCTTTCGTTATAACAAGGTTTTACAAGATGCCGTCAACTCGCGATTCAACGAGCCCTCCATCTTGTAGTAGTACAATTCTCATTGGTATTTCACCCGGCTCACTGTCCAGTCATGGGAGCAGGGCTCCGGGCCAACCTTTTTTTCACCGTCTGCCGTTCCGGCTAGTGTCCAGTACCTGCAAAAAGTGCGCGAGTATGTGGCGCCACCACAAGCGGAGCCAGCCATGAGTTACGTTAGAGCAGTGTTGATTCACTTCTCCCACATTCGGTTTATCCTGCCGTTGCCCGCACAACCTATATGTTTAGCCTGGAGTTACCAAAAAATAATTTAGCATCGTAATACCACACTGCAATACCAAGCTACACTTTCTGGAGAGAACTTGGAATAAATTTGAATTCATTTATACCATCCGTTTCCACTAGCAAGCACCGAGACGTGTGAGTATATGGGGACATCTCTGCAAGCCTTCACAATGGGAATGCAACTGTCGCCAAGAGAAATCTGGAAGGGACCATCAAGGCAACATGCAATTTTACTTCCATCTAAAAATTATCATGGTGGAATAACAAATGCCCCAAATTTATAACTGCCCTTGAGAGCCTAAATTATAAGCGGGAAATGCATAAATTTCTTGGCGACACGTGGAGAAATTTATCGCTTTTCCTGAGTACAGTGCCATCTGACGCCGTCACCCTCCGACTGTACGGATTGGGGCTGCTGTTATCAAAATATAGTCACAAGATTCGCGAAGCAGTGGCGCCATCCCTACATGGTTCCTGGCAGAGGAAGACACGCAAACGCCACTCAGCTCAGTTGTGCTGAGCTGAGTTGTGCTCAGTCAAAATCGAACAGAGGGAACTGCAGTCACTGGTTTTTGTTGGAATATTTATAGTTCAGTTGGGCTATAATTGTCCGATTCTACTCAGGTGGAGAGCAAAGCTTCATTTTGTTTTACTAATTTCAACCGTCGTGGAAACAATGCGACATCAAAAGAGGGCGCCCATCCTGTAGCGTTCCTGCATACAGATCTCCTAGGGGAGCAGAGTTGCGCGTCCATGTGCCATATTTAGGTTTGTTCGTTTTCGGGCAAAACCCGATTTTATCCGATTTTACCCGATTTTCGCACCCCGAACATATTTCCGAAAAATCTGGTTAGAGCCGATTTCTCCACGAATGGACCTTTTCAAAGTAGCGACCTGCCCAATCGTGCGCTGATGGTCCGCCGTTCTCAACCAGTTCTTGCTGGAAGCAAGCCGCACAAACACAGCTGTTCAACTCATTAAGTATTGGCATGACTGTGCCGCTCTCTCCCCAGGCTGGCAAATGCTGCACTGACGTTGTTGTGCCAAGCTAATACAAGCTGTGATGTCGACACCAGTTTCTCTCGGCTGAGATACGTTCAACGATCGGACAGGTCTCGAATGGAGACCGACAAGCTGCGCATGAAGATGATAACGTATGTAAACAAGGATGAGTAAAAAATCGATGACCAGCCTTTCGTGAATAAAATGTTTCCTATCTTGGAGGTTATCAATGCTCTATACTGTCATCATTACTGAGTCATTTCCAAACAAAAAACTCCCACCTCCCCTCGCGGGAACCCCTGTGTAGATGCGACGCATAGGGGGTTCAGGTTGCAGCTTTGGACAGCGGAGGAACGGCGCTTGAACGATGGAGCGGAGCGGCGCAGGAACCGCGTTTTATAGCGCGCATAACGGTGAGGGGACGCGCCGGCGCCAGTGCGTCTGCCGCGGCTATGACGCAACACAATCCAACACAATCCACTTTAATCCAATCCAATCCAAATCCAAGCCAAGCCAAGCCAATCGAATCCAATCCAATGCCCCTCGCGAGAGAGTGTTCGCTATCGGAGAGGAGAGGGGGTGAACGGCGGAGAGCGCAGCTGGCGTGGCGAGGAGAATGGGGGAGGGGCGGACGCCGACAACAACGCCGACGCCGGATGCAGGGACAAGGCGAGTGAATGAGATGCAGTCGCATCTAATAAACGCCAAATTTCGTACAGTTTTAGGGGCGAACCCCCTTAAGGGCTGAGGCTGTTGGCGTTCACTGTCGTCGTCGTAATCGTCGCCTCATGTAGTCACTGTACTAAAGCACCGGGAAACTCGTTTACGCCGCGCGCCACTGAGGTCACAAGATTCTCACGGTGCTGAGTTCCGTGTGCGCATGAAATGCTGTTCCTGTGCGAGGCCGCCTGAGTATCGCTCTTTCCGCATCGGTGTGTCCTAGACGCATCATCTCAACCCCTGTGAGGCCACCAAGGGGAGAGCATAAAACTGACTTTACTGTAGGACCTTATTTATTGCTGCTGCTTGATGAACCCCATTTGATATCCTCAGCCCTTTCCTGTGCATTGGATTGGAGTGGGAAAACTTCTTTGGGGCCTGCGAATGAAGTCATATTGCTAGGTCTTCATGATTTCGCCGGAGTTGTCACCGCAGATGTAGCCAACCCGGCTAGGGGTCCTCCACTCCCCGTCACCAGGTCGCCGGGGTCCTCCTGCCTGGCCAGCGCCACGATGACTCGCTGGACAGCCTGGAGTTGAAGATTTTGGTCTGCAGTCCGCACCGCCTCCTCGAAGGCAGGTAGCATCGTTCTTGTGGTTGATTCTTCCGGGTACGCGAGGCAATCCCAGACGATGTGCTCGAGTCTTGCTGGAGCTTTGCGACACACCCGACAGGTGGCATCAGGGTATGTCTCCGGGTACATCTTGTGCTTTAGGTAGGGGCTCGGGACCGTCTTTGTTTGGAGTTGCCTATAGATGACCGCCTGCTCCCTGCTCAATCATTTGCAGGGCGGTGGGAGCTTGCGTCTGGCAAGTCGATAGGCCTGAGTAATTTCTTTGTAGGTAGTCATTCGGTCTCGTGTGCGGGGCCACAAATGCTCTTCGCCACTTTGCCCGGCGCGGTTAGTGAGTTCGCGCGCACGAGCGTGTGCGGTTTCATTGTGGTTCTGAGCACGTGCCGACACCGTACCTGCGTGTGCCGGGAACCACTTGATTCTCGTCTTCCCCATGAGGCTTGGTTGTCTTCGCAGTAGTTCCTCCGTTACGGGGGAAACCCTGCCTTTGGAGAAGTTTTTGACAGCTTGCCTGGAATCACTCAGGACCGTTGTGCAGCCTGGATCTTTGAGGGCCAGCGCGATCGCCACCTCCTCTGCTTCCTCGGGTCTCCCGCTTGCAACGCTGGCCGCCGCTCGGAGGTTGCCCTCGGCGTCGACCACCGTCACCACGAAATCACGTTCATTGCAGTATCCTGCTGCATCGACGTAGCGGGCTCCAGCGTCCCCGGCGTGGAGCTCCGCCAGCGCCTTGGCCCGTGCTCGCCGCCTACCCTCGTTGTACTCCGGGTGCAACGCTTCGATGCGCTCGTTCTGTGAGCTTAAAGGGGAAATCAAGGGCAGCTAGTAAAGAATGCTACTCAAGTTAAGCACTGAGTGCAGCTTAAGCAGGGATTACGGGTGATTGACATCCTTGCAATTTAGGCCTGCGACCATTTATTTTTACTGGTAGCGGCTGCCTGTTTGTATATTATTAAAAATGAATGCCACTGTCAACTCCAGTGGTCTCTGTGATGTTGAAAACTTGCCGAAAGAATAGCGAGCATTTGTTTAATGAAACTGAGCTCCGCAAATTGAGCGTTCTACTGACAAGAGGCTCTACGGTGAAGATATTCTGTGTGCGCGGAAGTATTCCCTAGTTTTGTCGCGTATTTTGTTAAGAGCACTGCCCATCGGCGACACCAACTGCAACAAATAAACCCCGGTAGCGGCCGAATGTTATTATGAGAGGACTAATTTGTTTAGAGCACTCGCAGCGGCAACCGGCCCCGACTGCCGTCGCTATAGATCACCGGCATCAACAGCCAGTTCCCGTCTAATAAAGTTGATGGCTGCAGCGAACGATAGAACTGAGAAATCTGAGAACACCCAAGCGCTTCCTTAAAGGGGCACTGACACAAAATTTTGAAGGCGAGATAACGTCGGAGATAGATTGGTGGGAACACATATACATCATCTGCAAAATATCAGCGGCGAATACAGCCTAGAACATATTTAAAATCAATTTTGAAGTGTGCGAAACGCAACCGAGCAGCCAGCAGAGGACCACGCGCAATTGTAAATAAACAACATCCAAACACGTCACGAGTTCGTGTTTGCCGCTTCCGCACTACCGGCGTTTTACGCGGGCTCGCCCGGCTGGCCGCTCCAATCGGAGGGCCGGAAGGCGGAGCTTCTGCTCTCGAGAACGAACGACCCGATCGTTGGCGGCGGAGGCGCCGTGATTTCGTCAGCTAATCGGGTAGCTGGCCGCGACCAAAGTTCTACAGCGATTCCAGGCACTCTGTTTCTATTACTGTTTATTACCATTGGATGCGAAAACGCGCCGGAGGCACGAAAAGCCCACTGAGATAGCCGCACGGTCGCTGTGCAGGCGGCGGCCACGGCCGCGAAGTGGCCCAGGCCGGCGCAGGTAGCTCGAGTGATAGAATTGTTACCGCTGCACGAAATTGTCCCCAAGTCCCGACCATAGTGGCTTAAATGAAAAAGGAGTTAATGATGCGATGGCGGGTTGCATTAAAAATTGTCATCTGCACCGCTTACGAGAGCGGCACTCGAATATCCGCCGCAGTGCTGAGCCGAACACATCTGTAGGCGGACCTGTAGGCAGACCGGCCGGCTGCTCCCAGCGCGCGTCTTGCCACCCACCGCCTCGAGCGTCGCGCGTCGTTCTTTAGCCGCGGTAGCATTTGCACTCGCAGCGCCTGCGCCACATCCACGGTCGCTTTTTAATTAAGCGGCTCACGAGATCAGTACGTGGGGGCATTCGCAGAAACTGCCGTCGATGCGGATTCGACAGTGCTACGGCGGCTCTGCTCTGTGATATCCCTCCGACGGTCACGTGGTCAGCTTTGTTCACACAAAATCCACAAAATCCATCGTTTCGCGGCACTCGCTGAAACCGAAACTGCGACTGTCCGCATTTAAAATCCCTCTAATTTAACAACCGTCGCACGCTGAAGCAAATGAGGTTTCTACAGGTTATAAGTAGGTCACTAGCTACTTATCGCAACGAAAAAAACAAGATGCTAAATTTTTGTGTCAGTGCCCCTTTAATTCCTGCTCGTTGGAACGCCTGGCAGGCTTTGCTTCCACCCCGCATTCTCGAATATCTTTGTCCCCTTGCCATTTGAAACGACGTGCTCCGCTATCGGCTACCGCATTGCGCTTTCTAATGGCTTCGATCTCTTTCCTACGAGTTGCGCTGCATGGGCGTTCTTGCCGCCGTGTATCGGGGGTGTTGACGACGGCGGTGGATTTCCCTGCCTGTCTGTTCGCCCGCTCGGCTGCGTTCTTCCGTTCCCTAATTACTTCATCTGCGGTACACTGGCGTGGAAGGCCACCTTTTGCTACTCGAAAGTTAAAGCGCGGGCTGTAGAAGCCTCGCACTAAGGAACGCTTCAAAGCCACATTCTCTAGGAACCATTTCGTTTTTTGCGGAGGCCGGACGCCGGCTTTTTAAAGTGAAGCTGTATATGACTACGATCCAGCAGGTCGTCCGCATGGAAGTAGACAAACAATTGTCAGCCACGGACATGTATCTGTTTATGTATAAAGTGCATCAGCTTATGTGTCAGAACGGATGATGGATGTCTTGTTGCTATATTCACCGCCACTGCTGGTGCCTCTTTCACAAGTTTGCACAATCGGCTGATAACGGCGCCAGCGTGATTACCAGCAGGTGCACTTTCAACTCGGCATAGTATGGACGCATGTCGTTGGCTTAGGAAAAGAACCACGGGAATTCAAGGAGCGTCGACGCGCACAAAAGAGCGCATGGGCGCTAAAACAACAAGGAGCCGCTGCCACGGAGCGCGCAGCCGCCATTGCCGCCTCAAGTTCCACCTCGTCGAGTAGCGGCGAATCCCTCCCGAATAAACAGCAACTTGCCCGCTCGGAACGCCGACGTGAGCCAATAATGACAAGAATAAATTCACTATACCACGACCCCACCACAGCAAAAAAACCCTTAGCTACAGCATCGCTTCCATCTTCATAAAGTGGAAGGGCTGTGAATTTCTGCTCAATGAGCCATTTATTCTTTTCGCAATAAAATTACTGCATGTGCGGAAAGGACAAAACCCCGCCTTCGCCATCAAAATGCGGGTCGATTGACCGTTTTGGCTTCAGTGCTAACAACCCAAACCATCATTTCAGTTCTTGTATGTCGACAGGCCACATCGATGTTTTTTCGATCTTTAAAAGAACCCATAACATCTGACCTGAAATGAAGCCTCGTTCATACGAGAAGCCAAAATTCCCCTGAAACGTACGTGTTCTACCATTTTTGTCGACTGGCAGCGGCAACGTGTTTCGCAGTCCCACAAATTGTGCCGGCGGCGGCCCCGTTCAGTTCGAAACCGATCGATACGACCCAATGAAAGCTTTCGGTTTGACGGGAGCGCGAAAGGGCCACCCTCGTCACCGAGAACTGTTCGAGGTGGCTTCCAGAACATGGCTGTTCCTGTCACGTGAGCCGCATGCACAGCGTCGCCTGGCTGTCTGCAAAGTCGTCGGAGATCGATAGCAGCCGTCTCCCGCGCTTCGTTCTTCCCCGTTTGCTCTGTTATTAATTCACCTCTGTGAGGCCCTTTTCACACGACCGGGCAGGCGCCAGGAGGTGCTCATACGAGGCCTTCAATAGCCCCTATAGCGGGCGCGAAACAGATCTATGTCCTGGCCCAAAGAAGCGATATTGCGCTTCCTTGTACACGTAAATTTTCTTCGATTGGCGCCGGTACGTGTAGGCTACCGTCTTACGAGCCACAGTACAGGACGGGAGAGGCTCTGTCTATACTGCCGACGCGTTAGAAAAGTGTTATTGCAAAACACCACTTTTTGTTGTTGTTGAACAACGAAACAACTTCAAGGATGGATGACTAATCCGATTTCTGTCCTTTCATTCGTTTATTTTCAACACACAGACAGTTCTCGCTCCTTGTTTCTTTACCTGGACTAGGTTGGCTAAGGTGGGCCAATCGCGCAGAGGAGCAATCAGTGCCCCGCCAACTAAGTGACAGCGAACGTGCGTGCTGAGTAGAATCGATGTCGTTCTTAAGACGTCCGAGGACGCGCTCAGTGCTGAGTGAACCGTCAGTCGATACGGCACAGTTCCAACTTCAGGGAACGTTCGCATGGATCGCAACGACAAACAGTAATATCCCTCGTGAAGGCCGCCCATTCTGGTAACGTCGGGGCTCTGTGAACCTTCACGCGTCATTTACCTTAACGATCAAATAACATCGACGTTTGCAAATGGAAGATCGCGTGTTCCGACATATAGTCCCACTGTCCGCTCGTGGCATATATGCGGCGAACCGTTAGCCTTGACATGCCCGACAGAACCTTCCACCCGCACACGCATATCTCCTAACAACAGTGTTGAAGCACTTGCACAATGCCAATGCGTAATGGTTTTTACGCTTGCTGAGTTTGCAAAATTGCGTCGTAAACAAAAAAAGAAGTTTCCCCATCCCCGGCTTTCTGGCTAGAAATTCCGACCTCTCAGGAATCTACCGAAACCACTCTAGGAAAGTTATATTTGGCATAGAACAAGAAGTCAACGTGGAGATGAAAACTCTAAAATAATTTTCTAGCATTGTGAATAATTTTTTGCAATTCGCTGTCAAATCTTACTCCCTATGCATTTGTATGGGATAGTTGCTATGGCTCTTGAGCTTAGTCGGTCAACGTGCGTGCTGGACTTGAAACTGTGCACAAAGCAAGTTTTCAGTCCCAATATTAGCTGCGCGAAATTATTTTGCGTTTTGCTAAATAACTACGGAGTAATCACTGTAGAAAGAGCTGCCATGAGCGGGAAAGCTGCACATGATAGAACCATACCTCAGTAATTTCACTTAGCGCGCAAGCGTGTGCATGCGTGCGTGTGTGCATGTGTGCTTCTGTATTCTGTATTCGAGTTTGTGCGTGGCGTGCGTGTGCATGAATGTGTGGATACGTGTGTGTGTATGTGTGCGTGCGTGGATGTTTGCGAGTGTGCGTGTTCGTTCACACCGGCAAGCTACTAAGCGTGTTCTCGCCCTGACACCTCCCGGCAGGGGATAAGTCCGCGTGGTGATGCTAGACTCATGACAGATGGGTTTGTCGCTAATGATGACCACATTATAAATATAGTCGAACTTCGCTATAGCGAACACTCATATAGCGAATTATAGGATATAGCAAAATAAATACGAGGTTTATATAGTGACGCTTCATGGCAATGGCACCTATTCTTTTACAATGAAACAGAAACCTCGAGAGCCGCGTGATATCGGCTATAACGAAGAAATATTTGCTTCCCGCGAGGACTAAAAACTCGACAGCCAGCGTAATAAAAGCAAAATTTTAAAAAAGTGAGACAAAACAACCGTTTTTTTTATTACTTTAAGGCCCTTTATTGCGTGGACACTCTGAAAAACTTCATTCCGCTCAGACTGTAAAAAGCCACCAGGCGGAGGCCGCATCCTCCTTCAAGTAAATACGAAGGCCGGCCGGTTCTGCCGAATGAACTTTGTTCTGTTGTAACTTCACGTTCTCACATTCCGGTCTGTTTAGTTTGAAATGCCACAAAGATACAGGTAAGGACTACCTTGTTTATAGTGGGTCCGAAGCCTGGAACAACGCGCTTTTTATCTAGGATTGCTGCGCAAGCCAGATTGCCGATTTATTAGAGTCGCTTTTTACATTTACGGTTATAACGAATATCGGATATTGCCGCAAACCGTGCATTGGGTTTGTTTATTTATGGTTTGTTTTTACTGCCCGGCTGCGCCCGGCTGTGTCATCTGTGTCCAAAGCGAAGCGAATGTTCCATTTTTTATTTTTATGCCGCACGGGTTATCTCATGCGGATAAGGAGAGCGTTTCACCGTAACGTCACTGGCCTGGAATAATCGTCTTTGATCTACAATGTTCTGGATGTAAATCGATGGTTCGAAAAACACTTGCGCCTAAAGATAAAAGCCTGCAGAGCAGACGCCGTGGCTTCCGAATCGCCGACGCTCGCTAACGCACGTCACTTTGTTGACTGCTGCTTCGCCGCCTGTGTGGCTGCTTCGCCGCCTTTTTGAGTTGTTAGGTGTGCACAAGTTCGCTCCAATAAACTTGTTTTTCCTTGAAGACGACTGTGTCGTCTTTGACCTAGTGACAATATAAAGAACTAATTTACTCCCCCATACTAGTTCGTTATAACGAGGTTCGACAGTATAACTCAAGAGGACTAAGACATTTCGCTCCTTAGTTTGTTTTATAACATTGCTGCCATGGATTATAAAAGTCAGCTTGTACGCTTCGATCAAAACTCAGAACTTACACCGGAGTCTCGCTAGATGGTACAGTGCGTAACACATTTGTCTATAACAGAAAGTTGATATTCAACTAGCTACATCGAAAAACTGCCAAACAAAATTTTCACAAACATTTTGAAGAGGAAAGGGGTGGGCTTAGATTTCAGAACTCCGCAATAGTTTTCTTCAAATCCCGCTCGGGCGACGCAGGATAAGGCTGAAAGTACGAAAGCTGTGTTATAGATACGTATGTTGCCCCCTGTAGATATACTATATCGAGAAGAGTCGAAAAATATTTGAAGGCACTTTATTCTGCCTACATGCTTTGAAGGGAAAAGCGTGGCTATACTTAATAATTACTTGTTTAATTCTACGCGCTATTCGCATTACTTCACTTTCGTTTCTCTGTTTTTTGGCGCGAATTTCTACGAGAGGCTTCTTTTCTGCTACACCGTTGTGGTTGTTGTTGTTGTTGTTGTTGTTGTTGTTGTTGTTGTTGTTGTTGTTGTTGTTGTTGTTGTTGTTGTTGTTGTTGTTGTTGTCCCTTAACATTATTGGCGCATACCCAATCAGGGGATTGGCCAAACATCAGTCTCTTTTTCGCTTTCACTTTCGTTTCTTTGTTACACGGCGCGATTTACCTTAGCAAACAGACTAACACACTCCACAGCTTCCCTGTAATCACGGTTCTGTGCGGCTGGTGAGCATTCGTTCGACTCACGTGCCATCACTTCAGGTATCACGCGGCACGCACTATTCTACAACTTTTACGTTTACACCGACTCGCCCAGGAATCCGTACTCGCGAATTTTGCGTTTGCAATTGACCGTTTTCTGAATTTTGTGCAGCGGAACTTTACACCCTCAAAGCTGCAGTGATGCCAATACCATAAGAGGGCATGCGCGCTAAGAACAAAATAACAACAACGAGAATGAATTTTGTACCGTGTTGTCGAAGCGCTGAGATAACACAGTTGATAGAGCATTTTGGCTGCTAATGAGCATACCCGAGTTAAAACCATGATATCACACATTTCTTACTCTTTACAGCAGCGGACATTTGAACCAGACAACGATGACAACAGTGCTTCATCGCAGAATTGGGCACTTAAGCCTTTCGCCTTAAAAAAAACTTACAGATGATTACACGACCGCACTGCGATCATTCAGCGTTCGCGCCGCCTTCAGCATACATTACCGCAAATGATATCGATTGCTGGCCTTATCATAGTTCATCATGTAGCATGCAAATGCTGCTTTCCTTCGCCGGTAACTCGATTTCGCAACTTTCACGGCAGCATAAGCTTTCTTGCCGCGGAGAACCCTTTACGGAAATGCTAAAACAGATATTGAACTATGGAAATGCGCTCACGAAATCTTGAGGTTGTGTGCTCAACTCCATCTGGCCGATTTTCGTGTGCTAAGGTGAACGACTTAGATGACACACTGAGCGAAAAAGCCGGCGTCTGGCGTGAGTAACAGAAAACTGGGACGCGTATGTCCTCGCCTCGCTGAAAACGTCGTCGAAATGCGATAGCCATCTGCCGCCGCTACGACGTTAATGCCTCTCGTCTCTCCCACGCCCACCTCTTACGCTCTTCCCCTTTCGTCTCGCTCTTCCAACGATACCCACGGAGGAGGTGTGCTAAAATCAATTCAACTTTCCCGCGTTTCACTGCTCGCGCTCCGTCTGTTGGAACATTTTACTCCTGTTTGAATTTGATTTTTTTTTATTTCAATTGTTTATAATTTCCAACGATGTGAAATACATACAAGTTAGTATTGAGACAAGGGTGCCAAAGTCAACAGACTTGGAATGCCACCACAGAGTTTAGGCTCGAGCGTGAGCTCTTCGTATTTTGGGGTCAAAATATTGCTTTCAACGCGTATTTTATTCTCTACCGAACAAATCAGCCACACATTTAAGATTAAACTAGAACACTGATAGTAGCAATTGTGCATTGATGTTTTGCCTCAAATTTCCCTAATGTATTCTTTTTTTGCTCAGCAGTGGTGACACTAGTGTAGCTAGTGATGGGTTATGACTATCAGCACACTTTTCTCCTATTGTTCCGTACCACCGCCGTGATCATTGGTCAGTTCGAATCACGTGACATTTGTTTACACTGCGACGGTTCATGGGCGCCGCCATTTTGTTCTTTATGTATTTTCTGTCGGTCCACTGGTCAACTGTGGTAGTTTGAACATTTCATCTCTGCTCTTCAGCTGCGCGCGACTCCCGTCGTTCCGAATGCAAATCAAAGATAACGTGATTCGCAGCAATTCAGCTGCAGAAGTGTGTCCGAACATGCCGTGTTGCTGCGTCTTCAGCAGTGTTGTTTACAAATGACTTCGTCCAAGTTAGCGGTGCGGCCGCAGAAGCGGCAATCTGGCAACACTGAAAAACAACAAAATGGCCCCCGTTGCTCACTTGCGTGCCTCAGTGACGGAACTCTGTATCTTATCTAGTGACACTAAGGGACACGAACGAAGTATGATATCAGATTTGGTGGTTTGCAAACGTTTTGCGTATATAATCATCTCGTTCAAGAATTCTTTCAAGTTTCGGCCAGGTGGCTGAATCAAGGGGCCAACGGACAGGCGGACAGACAAACAGACAAGAAAATTTGGTGGTTTAAGTAGCCCAGGAATCGTTCTCAAAACGGAGGACTTCGGAAGCATTCTATATCACGAGGCGTTTTATTCTAGGAGGCGTTCCACACCGCGATCTTAAATTCGGCAGTAGCGAGAGGTTATAGCCCACGCCAGTACACCGCATGTTGTAAGCGAACGGGACAACGCCGCCGAACGAGAGAACAGACAAGCGGCGAAATTCACCACCGTCGTGAACTCTCCCATAACGCGGCTGCAAGAAGGAGCAGCGGCGCAACGGGGAGGAAGAACAACAAAGCCATTTGAAATTAAGGCAGATCGCAAATCAACGCGTCTCCAGCGGTAAAGTTCGAATGTAGTCCTTCGACAAGGCTGGGAGGATGCAAGGCGTCTCAGACGTAGAGATGGCCATTTGTTCTTTCGCATTCAAAATCCATGTGAAGTGCTTAAGTGTTTTCTCCCTCTCTATCTCTCACTCTTGCTAACAGTAGGAAGCTTTTCGTTGCTCTGGAAAGTTTTCCACCCCTTTCCCGCACTTATTTTGAATCCCCCCCCCCCCCTCTTATACCACGTTTGGCATAGCGAAGCAGAGGCGAGCTATTTTTAGGACATTTGCGGTAACACGCAAGCACCGTCCTCACAACGTCGGTTCTCTGTCAACGCGGGTACTTTTTGTTACTCAGGGTTGCGTGCAGCACGCTGATGGCACCGTGTCCACCTATGTTTAGCCTTTTCACGGGACATCTCATGCGTCTCGCCGCAAGACGTGCAGAAAGCTGCGTTGTGGAAAGCAACTGTGCAGACGGCTGGGTTCCGCAGCTCCTTAGCAGATCGCATCTTCCAGTGCACGTCCCGAAGTCGGGTGCAATTGACTTTCTAGCGCTTTCTAATCGTGCTCCCCATTAGTGTAATAAGGCTGATTTACTAACACAAATTCACAAAATCATTACCTGCGATTGGCAGCTACCTTCATGTTTACTGCCTGTGTCCCCAACACATTCCAGAAACTCGAAGCATTGCGCCGCTGATAGATGCATTGATTGCTGAAGCCGTATCAGACGGCATTGGGTAGAAGAACGGTGCCACCTAAAATAATAAAAGCAAAGGCTAAGAACAGGCTACGTTGGTTTCCTTTACGTTTTAAAGCCGTGCCAAGGTTCTGGGGAAGAGTAGTTGCACGCAGTACCGCGGCGCCTAAGAAACGTCGGCCTCGGTAATTTCAAAAGTTCGTTGCGAGCACAACACGTGGCGCTGATATCCTGAAAATCTTTCATTTCCGCTTTCGGGAGTCGGAAGCGTGACCCGAAAGGTGTGAGAACAAGTTTGCTGGTTCATGCCCCTATGTCGTCCCCATGCAAGGCTGTCGTAATTTCCATTGTGTTACAAACACTGCGGGGAAGAGTAAAGGGAAAAAAAGGGTCTATCGACTTGCGGTAACTGCGTTGATACTGATCGCATTGCCGTTCTAACGTTAGCTAAAAATGCTAGTATACTCTGGTGGGATTTGATCACTAGAGCTGTGCTGTGCGGCCCCTTCCGTGCTCGGCAGCGCCGGCGGATGATTCGTCGGGGCCATTTTAAAGGTGAGCCTCGTGATGGTTGTCAACTCCCTCATATTCCCTATAACATCTAGCGCAGCGCAGGACGGGAGCGCTGGGAGGTCAATGGGAGAGGCCTTCGTTCTGCAGTGGACTGAAATAGGCTGATGATGATTATGATAATTGGTGATGATGATAATAGTAATTATGATAGGAATGATGAGCTACGCAGTAAGACAGACTCAGCAAGTGGTAATTGGTAACAATTCAAGACAGCGACGGCTGTAGGCGCAAACAATAATATTCGCGGCGCCCTTCTACGCGTTTTAATATCTAATCACATAACACATACAATCACTCGCCGAACTCGTACAGCACCCACACAATTCCGAGCCCGAAGAGGGGACGAAAGAATGAGGAATGCGCATCGTGGCTGCTTCCCCGTTACTCCGAGCCGACAACGCAATCGGCGGGTGCGCATCATGCCATACGACTTACTCACCCGACAAGCTACACGCGTGCCCAACCAATGACAAATCGGCCGGCACGTTCCTCTGCTGAAAAGCACGCGGTGGCATCCCTTCGGTGACGGTGAGTGAACTGTTGCTTCGGAGGACCCTACCACAGCAATCCTATTACTGAACTCCGCGAGTGCACAGGCTACTTATACGCTCCCCACGAAGATCTGTTTAGAACTGTTCGCTGTAAAATGCATATTAGTAACATGGCTTAGTCGAGATTTTTGTGGACATTGAGTTATTCTGCAGCCGTTCACTACCGCACGGCCACAGTATTGCGCTCAAGACCGACCACCCAACTGCTGCCTTGTCATGCGAGACACCGAGTAAACTAGCAGCACGCACGTATTTCCCCCTTCTTTGTGGGTGTCGATAACGTCTCTAACGGAGCACAACAACACTACTATCACGCAGCATTCCTAAAAGACGAAACTCTTCAAGGCACCTCTTAATTTTTGACCATAAATTTGATGCATGCTTGAAACCGGCGAAAGATCTCGCCCTAATGAACGTACGGTCGTGCGTCATGGCTTTTCTGTAGTCATCAAAACCCTCATCAGCACTTGTTCTACACTAAGCTAGAGGCGTCCTGCTCCTCAGTGAAACGAGGAAGGGACGCAGAAGTAGGATCACAATCCAGCTCTCCCCGATGAGAGACAGTAGTGGGTCCCCTACACTTCACTTCACTGCGCCACTGAGGTGCGGACTCCGGCACATGTGCGGATATTTGCGCTTGTAGCAACAGACAACGTATCCATCATATGTGTGCTTACGAATTCCCTTGACGACACAATTACAATTTTGACGTGAGAGCGTTTGAATGCTCAATCAGCAGTTTTCGTGGGCTCTAGGCGTCCGCAGCTGCCGCGCTCAACAACCGTGCTCCTCAGCCATGCTTCTCTGGCGTACGCGGAAACGACGTCATCACCGCCAACCGGAAACGACGATGGCGGCAGCGAGAAGCGAGCGCTCGCCTGCAGCTAGAACCGGGCGCAGATATGGCTGGAACGTGGAAAGGAAGGGCTGTACCGGTTGGCACGTCGGCGACAACGGCAGTTCAGCGGGAAAGGAAGACAGGACACGCGGATTCAGCATACCGCGCACCTTTTTCACTGGGGTTTGTTGTCTGACGTTTTCCGCGCACGCCGATAAGTCATTGCTTACATGCGCCACTGCTTATAAACCATTAGTGCTAGTCTCGTTGTCTCAGTTTACCTTCAGCGCTTGGAGAACGTGGAGGGGTAATGGAGCAGCTCTGTACCAAAAAAACGCACCCTTGACTTTTCAGTAACATTACGGAACCTTACATTTTACGGCCTCACAAGGGCCTCACAAGGGGGCCGTCGCTCCCTTGCAGTATCGCCGATCGTCCTGCAGCTGAATGGTACTGCCATCCCATTTGTCGGACACCTTCGGGTTCTGGACTTAGAGATATCGGCCTCAGGGCCGGCAGCTTAGTGACACCGATCTGCTCGACAGAAAGCCGAACAACTGCTCCACCTTGTTCGCCGCATCCCTCAGAAGTCCGGCGGGGCCTGCTGGACCATTGCCTAGTGCGTTCTGTACTACAGCCAAGGCTCGTGTACCATGCACAGTTCCATCACATGACGCAAGTGGACCGGGATCGGCTTGAGGCTATTAATAGGGCCGCCATGCGCACCATCACTGGCCTACCCCGCTTAACGCCGATTCCGCAGCTGAAAGCAGAAGCTCAATTAAACGTTCGATGAAATCATTCACCAGCGTCGTTCCGCCCGCCTGCTGAAACGTGGACTAGTTCCAGAGGCGGCAGCTGTCACCGCGTAAATGGGCCAGCCGCCCGAGACGATCCCCTAATTCAACACCTTCGAGGCACGGGGCTTCATCCTGGGCGACCCCCAGATTTTAACCATTGGATATGGGGACCCCAGTACTGGTCTCTTGGAGTCTTGCGGAAAACTGGTGCAATGTTGTGCCTTTAAAACTTCCTGTTATGCCGTACGGAAAGGTCTCGCAATAAAAAAAAAGATGGGCTTTGCATTTTTTTATGTGTGAAGCACAAGTACATAAAAAGCATGGTAGCGTTATTTTATTTTAAAGTTTACACCAGATTGGTTTTAACCTACATAAAAAAAACCGTATTACACCGTAGCGTCGAAAATGGACGACATAAAAGAGAAATAGAAACGAAAAATGAGAACAGTACCTTACGTTTTCGCGAGCGCTACCGAACACAACGAGAGCAAAACAAAAAAGGCGGTGCTCGCCGCAGCTGGGGCGAGCACTGGAATACCTATGATCGGGTGTTTCAACTGCCTAGGACCGGCCAATTCCACACCGTTGACGTTTTATTGAGCAGAACGAAAGAGAAACCAGTAGTCACGTGACCGACTGCGTTAGCGCCGTTCACGGTGGTTACGTGGGCGGCGGCACTTGATTTACAAATGGCCCGGCCCACGGAAAAGTATCCAGAAACGACATCGCATAGTTCGTCGGGAGGTTTAATACACGTTACTTTACATGTCGTGGACAACCATCCCAATGGTTTTCGGGCAGCTTTTTTTATTCGCTTAGCCTTCGTTTAGGCACGGGTCTACAGAATCTACATGACGGTAGCAGGAAGTATCATATCGACTCTGCGGTCCCCGGAACCGCGCTGGCCAGCGTCAAGTATACTAGGTTACAGGGAACACTGTGGACGAATAATCATGGAAAATGCCCCTTGGTTTTTAACATCAACCCACTCATTTTCTCATGGCCAGGAGCGCGGTCCGCCAAGAAGCATGCGGCTACCTTTGAATAATGGGTGAATACTTGGCTGTTCTTTTCACTATAATTTTGTGGTGGATTTTTTTGCTTTCGTTCATTCATTCAGGTTTTATTGCGTGTCCAACACACCATAGAGGCTCTTACATTGGTACACAAGTCAGATAGTAAGATGTGATAAAGTGAAAATTAAAAACATCACCAATTAATTATAGCTACAAGCACATGCCGATATCACGAGCACAGATTTATCAGTGAAATAACCGTGCATGGAAGGCAGAACCGCAAGTCATGGCATTAGAAACAGATTTGTTAAGGTACGAGTAAAAACACTTTGAGGCATGAAGAAATCAATATCTGTTGACATACAATTGCACAGAATTTGCAGGCGTTCAGCAGGTGATTTGCTATGTGGCATACTGGGGGAAAATAATGTACAATGGCGGGTGAATCGCTGAGGCACATGTAAATTGACGCTGTACAGTAAATCGGGAGCGTCAAAATGACCATTTAGTATCTTATGGAAAAACATGGCATCACGATAACATCGGCGACTTTCTAGGTCAGTGATGCCTATTATATTTAAAAGAGAATGGTATTCATAATAAATCCTACGTTCGAAATATCTGTCATAGATGATTCGAACCAGGCGCTTCTGGACTGATTCTATTAGGTGGGAATACGTTTTTGGGAGCTGGTTCCAAACAACGGAACCAAATTCTAAACGCGATCTCACCAAAGAACAAAACAAGTGGTATCCGGGTATTTGAAATTGCGTGTGAGGCGCGAAATTACGCCCAGTAGTTTAAAACCGGGGTTACGAAGGGACGCAACATGCGGTTTGAAATTAATATGACTCTCAATAAATAGTCCTAAATCTTTGATAACGTTTACGCGAAAAATAGCTTCATTGCCCACCTTGTAACAAAACAACACTTGCCCCTTCTGCCTCGATAGAGTAATGATTTTGGTTTTAGACATGTTTAGAAATAAACAATTTTTCATACACCACTGCGAAATGGCATAAATATCCTTCTGTAGGTTTACACAGTCCTCTGTTGACTGAATTTTTGAAAACAGCTTCATATCATCCGCGAACAGAAGTACTTTACCATAATTTACACAATTGGCAACATCATTTATAAAACCAAGGAACAACAGTGAACCCAATACCGACCCTCGTGGCACTCCGGAGGTTGGAACAAAGGGTATGGACAAAATATCATGAACCCGGACATAATTTTGGCGCGTTGATAAATAACTGAGCATCCATGTACAGAGCGCGGGACAGACGCCATAGCCTTTTATCTTTCGTATGAGGAATTCATGATGGACTTTGTCGAATGTCTTTGATAGATCAAAGTAAATGCAGTCCACCATACCTCTGTTTGAGACCGCAGGGGACACGTGGGTCAGGAAGGAACAGAGGATAGTTTCTACAGATAGCCCTCTCACAAAGCCGTGCTGTTGAGTTGTTAACAGCTTGGACAGATGAGCAGAGAAGCGCCTGCACACAATTCTTTCAAAAACCTTCGAAAAGCCACAAAGCAAAGAAATCGGGCGGTGGTTTGACGGGTTCCAAGCATCACCTGTTTAAAAAAAAGGGGCGACTATGCCTTTTTTTCCAAAGTTCTGGAAAGACACTAGTGCTGAGCGAAAGATTAAAAACATAGGCCAGTGCAGGGGCTATAAGCGAGCAACATCCTTTGATGATGAACAGCGGGATTTCATCAGCTCCCGCAGACCGTTTAGGTCTGAGCTTGTTTATCACCGTTATGACGTCAGAGACGGTAATTGTGAAAAGGAGCAGGTATCAGTGCTGGCGTTTTGATCTGTATCTCCTGCACGCTAATCAGGGCAACCTCGTGCGCTAAGTGGCAAATAACATTCTCTTACACTCGATAAAGCGGTACTTTCCTCTTTTTTGTAGCGCTGCTATCCGACGACGGGTTTTTAGATTTCTTTGCGCTTCGCCGTCACAGCCTTGACCTTTGCGAGGTTCTTTCGGTTGAACTACTAAAATGCCTGGCGTTTACTTTGCCTAGACGCTTGCCTGAACGTAAAGCTATATCTTCTTGTTTACATAAGCAACCCTGGGACAAAGAGTTCTTTGCAAACAAGATAAGGAGCAGGCGCTAGTCCCCTCCTGATCCTTCACTTTGCTATCACATACGCGTCGACATAAAGCTATCTACTCCTTTGCGTTAGTAGTGCTGAGGTTCTTTACTAACATAACCCATGAAGCTACTGTTCTGCCTGAATGCTCAGTTTGCCTCACCTCAGCGAAAATCTGACGCCGCCTTTAACATTCGGAAGGATGAAATGAAGTGCTCTTTACGAAATACAGTGCTGGCGAAACTAAGCTGCCTGGTTTTGCCCCACCTCAAGCCTGGACCCTGTTCTGTGACGCCAAGCCAGCGCTCCAGGTCCCCAATGGTGTTATGAGGCAAGGACCTTATTATGCACTCGGTGTAGAAGTGGTAGAGCTATTCTCCTTTGCGGTGCAGCGAGAGCATGTTTTGGCGATTCAGTGGGTTCCCGGCCACTGTGACTTGGCGGGCAATGAATGGGCTGATGCGAAGGCGAAAAAGGCTTCAGAAGGCGCAGTTGTCGTGCGACTTCCCTTCGCAAGACCAGACACGAACGCTCTTCTCACCGCTGTTCGCGACGCCACGATGAATCACTGGGCCAACTCTGATTACCGCCACAGAAGGCTCCATCTACTGGACCCTGATTGCAGGTTCCGGATGCCCCCAGGGACTCAGCGAAGCTACTCGTCGCTGTTCCATCGACTGCGGCTCGGCGTAGCTTTCACTCATCGCTACCAACACCCCATCGGTGGTTCGAACGACCCTGCCTGTGAATCGTGTCACATACCGGGAACTACTGCACATGTGCTGTGCAACTATTGAACATGTGCTGTACTACGCGCATTACCATGGAAACTTAGCCACGTCGTGGGCCCGGTTGGACAATCTGGCATTATCTGAGGCCGTCCTGCTGGGACCCTGGCCAGACCCGCAGAGTTCACACAAGGCCTTCAAGGCAGTGCTGGCATTCTTGAAAAGCAGAGGTTTGGTAGCTAGGTTGTAGCCGAGTCCCGTTGTGGTGTACTATATTGAACATGTATAGGCATTGTGTATATACTTATGCTATCACCTCTATGTCAATCATCATACCTGTCACCCTCTATCTATGTGTTCTTTCCCCTTCCACTAACCTCACACAGAGTAGCACGTCAGAGACTATACGATCAGGCCGACCTCTCTGTGTTTTCCTTCCATTCAATAAATTACTTTCTCTCTCTCTCTCTCTCAAGGGTCTCCCCTTCGCATCAGCTATTGAATAAGTTCTCCTCACAAAACTCTGCTGGCGCTACTGCTTCGCCTGACCTCTAACGTGCCTATGCCTTCACATTAAAGTAAAGCTCACTTCTATTCTCCGTTATTGTCGTTTAGGCGAAGCGTTCTTTACCAAATATACGGCGTACACTGCTGAGTTTTCCGACGCTCTAATTCCCGCGGCTTTGCCTGAAGGTAAAACTGGTTTCTTCTTTGCATTAGCAACGTTAAAGGGACCCTGCAACACTCTTTGAGCAGTGCCAGTAAACATGCGCGACGTTTAGATTACACTGCCAGGAATACCTGAGCCAAATATTACACGTGCACGTGAAGCGGTGAGCGCGCAAATGGATGTGAAAGACGCGGAAAAACCAACCGCTCTCTCTTCAGTTGTCCTCATTATGCATGGCCCGAGGGACGTCACATAGGCCATGGCTGTCCGATCGGCTGTCACTGGTCAACTTCGCGGCTAGATTCTCCCATTTCCGTTGTCGTCATCGCTGTGTACGAACATCTTCTATGCCTGAACCTGTAGGCACAGTTGTGCCGTTTATTTTGTGTTTTGAGTGCGCGCGGAGTTTGAGTGATGAGCTCAATACTTCCCTTTCAACGGGACCACTCGACTACAAACGTTTATTGCTTCAAAAACGCCCTATCAGCCCGAGCGCGCACTTGCGAGCAGGCACCCATGCCTGCTTTTTTGTGGCACCATACCGGAAATAGGCCTCTCCGCGTTGCGGAGAAAAGGAGAAAACTACCCGGCATGTGATATATCGAAGGCCGCCGAAGAGAACGCCGCGAGCCGCCCCCCTCTCCGGAAGAGAGCGCGCAGCTTTCGTCGCGTTGTACGCGGTCGAGTTGAGAGGGAACGATTATGCGCGATTTCTCATCGCGCGTAGTTTCGTTAATTGTGAACGGATTTTCATAATTCTTGCGGGAGGAGATTTCTGGGACAATAGACTTTATCCCAAAATACATTACTAGTAGTCGATGGCAAGTGTTGCAGGGTCCCTTTAAGGCGAAGTGCATTTTACATGAAATACCACTGGTGTTTTTGACTCGCCTGACTGCTTACTTCCCTCGTGTTTGCCTTAACGTAAATGTGACTTCTTATTGGCTTCGGTAAGGCTAAACAAATGCGTCTTCCATGGCAAATTTTTGCAATGTTATTTCTCCGCTAAAACGTTTAATTGGCTCCTAGCCTCAGTTTCTTCTTTCAATACGCGATGTTTATGCAACGCTTGCTCCACAAAATAGTTCCATTCAGTCTTCTTCGTCACCTCCTCCTCGACAGTTCGAATGTTGAGCGGTCCGCTCATATATGAGCGGATAAAGCCGATTCGGCTCTTAGGAACCACGCTAGGAAACGGATTTTTATTCGTCTGTGAAAGAACCGCGGAATGGCTATGTTACTTCTTAATTTGAAACAAAATTTACCTCAAAATGAGGCCTTCATGCAAAAGTTGATCGTAGAGGAGCAACCAGTCTGCTAACCAGTACGCGTACATTGGCAATTGGTATTAATGTGTGAAGAATGCCACTTCGACAAATATAAAACTATTTTGAAAGTTTAGACCGGATAACAGCCCTTGTCAATAGCCAAGGAAGTCAAACAGAGTTGGTGACAATTATTCATTGGACACGATATGCTGTATAAATGACTGCCGTTTTAAATACGTCCCCACCGCTTTATTTTGTTTGCAAGGCGTGGCGGAGGGACTAGAATAGGAGAGGGCGTGTTCGTAAGCGCCGGTCTTTTATGTCGTACATCGTATCCACTGTGTAAATATCGCCAATCCTGTTTGACTACCTTCATTATGGGCAAATATAGGACCCTGGCCTAAATGTTGAAATAGATTAGGTGATATTTATCGTGTGTGCGTTTGTGACGGGGGAGGGGGGTGAGCATATGTCGAAGAATGCCTTACACCAAAAGTTTGTATAAATCTCTCGCAAACTCCCTGCGTCACTTCCAACCCAGCGTACTCTTTGCAGGTCAGGATTTCAGGGCGTGCCGAATTGAGTTCGTAAAAAGTATGCGTTTCGTAGATGCATTCTTGTGTTAAGACTTCACAGTTTCACCTTCTAGGCATAGCGCGTTAGTTAACTCATATCTATGTCACTCGAATTTCTTTATTACAAAAGAAAAGGATTTTCGTAAGATGATTGATTGATTGATTGATTGATTGATTGATTGATTGTTTGATTGATTGATTGATTGATTGATTGATTGATTGATTGATTGATTGATTGATTGATTGATTGATTGATTGATTGATTGATTGATTGATTGATTGATTGATTGATTGATTGATTGATTGATTGATTGATTGATTGATCGATTGATTGATTGATTGATTGATTGATTCCCTGTATTTAATGAGGAGGCTCATATCCAGGGGGGGGGGGTTATAAAGAAGGTGATGGTCGTGTGACACGTCTTTGTGCCTTCAGTCAAGGTTGCCATCTTGGGGGTTAGTCAGCTTCGCGTCAGACTGCTCAAAAGAAGCCACATTTTATCGTGTAGTGGCCAATGCATTTTGCTGCGAACCATTTTCATGTATATAACCGTAACCAATAAGCTACAATAGAATGCATTTTTATTGTCGTTCCGTTCCGCTGTAAAAAAAAAAAACTTTTTTGACATCTCAACTTTGACGGTGCCTGCTGCTCCTATAAAAATTTCAGTAGCTATTGACAGTATGCATAAATAAATAAATAAATAAATAAATAAATAAATAAATAAATAAATAAATAAATAAGCCGGCTTCAGGTGAGTCACAATAATTTGCTGCAGGTACAAAAGTATTCGCTTTCTAAGTGGGCCGATGGTGATCTTAAAGCCAACGTAAACTCGAGGCCAGCTCATTTCTCCCATGTGCAGGGTGCTCCCTTGCGCGCCGAGAATGAATGACCTGCTCGATTCCACTGAGTCAACAATGCCATTTTTCAGATGTCCTATTTTGCGTTCACTGCGCGAAAACGATTAATTTTCTCATCGCCCCCTGGTTGAGGCTCAACAATTTTAACACGACCACATCAGATACCCCAGTGCACTGATGCATATTCTCGCCAGACAAAAAGGCACGGTGAGTGAAGATGGGTGCGGCCATTCGTGCACAGTGAGTTTGCTAAGTTGTGGGTGTTCAACCTGAGCGTGGTTTTGAAGTTACATCCCGCAGAACTGGGCGCCACGCCTGCACGACACCGCGTTATCTTTATCTCCGACGAACCATCCGGCATGACATGTGGTCCTTGCCTCACTATACACTTCTTGTGCTGGTAGTAAAACGCGTAGCCGGAGCAACACAGCTAATCGAATCGGCTGAACAAATTTTGCGTCGTGTTTAAGAAGACCTACAAGAAGGACGAAGATGTAAGTGATGCACTGGAAAAAGCGGTATTGAAAATTAAACGCCCCGAAGCGAGTAACGCTGCTGCTCGATTTCAATCGCAAAAGTTGCCAACAATACTAATCCAAAACAAGTTCTTCGCACTCGGCCACATGTTGAGCAAAACAGGCGCTATCCACAAAAACTTGTACTTCATAATTTTAGAAGCCTTTTTGATGATCAAATACGATGCAGACTGCCCGAATGTATTTTGTTGTCACCCGTCTAATAGATTTTAACGCGGGCGTTAAGATTTCGAAATAAAAGAAGCGAAATTTGTAGGGCGAGTAGCGACTGATTATTGGTTAACCCAGTAGCACGCAGCCTCTAACAATGTTCGTATATTATGTGGTAAAAATTCGTTAGCCTCACGCAAAAAACATCGCCAACAACTATCGCACACAAAGGCAGGTGCGGCGCATGGAATGGAAAAATTGAGCTATCGCTTTCTCACAGGTAGCGGCGTGCTGCACGTGGCTCCAGCGCCGGGTGCCGACTCGACGAACAGCCACCCGTCCGAACCGCGGTCTGAGCCCGCTGTGGCGCACTGGTCGATCCCGAGGCGCCGCTTGACCGACCCCGCCGCTCGCCGGCCGGCCGGCGCGAACACGCAACATGCCGGACGTATGGAATCTCACTGCATGGATAGAGCGCGGTCAACTGAAGAGAGCGGGGATCCCGGGTGTCGGCCGCAGGCGCACGAACTTCGGTCGTATCGTGGTTTTGGCGTGTTAGCTGTTGGCGTCGCCCCTCCACTGACTGAGTCAGTGAGTGAGTGAGTGAGTGAGTGAGTGAGTGAGTGAGTGAGTGAGTGAGTGAGTGAGTGAGTGAGTGAGTGAGTGAGTGAGTGAGTGAGTGAGTGAGTGAGTGAGTGAGTGAGTGAGTGAGTGAGTGAGTGAGTGAGTGAGTGAGTGAGTGAGTGAGTGAGTGAGTGAGTGAGTGAGTGAGTGAGTGAGTGCGCAGATTTTCCAGTGTCGCCATTCTGGCACGTTGGTGCAAGACGAAATGATAAAAGGTATTTTAAAGGGTTCTCCTTTACATTCAACACAAAGTGAATACCCATAACATTTTATCAGGGATGGTTGCTTGAGGCAGGAGATACATCCGACAATGCTGGGTGATTTGGTAATTGTCTCCGGTTCAGGTTTTTTTAACCAATAAAGGTTATTGAAAACTCCTCATTTACAGTCTTTTGCATTGACCTGAGAAACTCGTAAAGACAGTTCATGAACAATTCTTACAAAACCTCGTCGAAGCAAGCACAGAATTCCCGATATACGCGGAAAGCGCCATCTTTTTTCGATAGTCTGCTAATCTTACACTAGTGTACTCCAACTGGCTTCTTGTGGAGTTATTATGCAAGACTATAGAATCCTTATAATTTCAAACAAATAAAACAATGAAGAAACCCCTAGCTTTTCTATTTGTCTTATCCCTTTCTCGAAACGAAAGTGTAAGAAGCCCACGCGAAAAAAACATTGGTACAGTTATCTCTGGGTTGCTGATGGATCGTTGTGACTTGTGCCAGAGGACGGAAACAAAATTTAAGGGTTTAGATATCAACATAGAGCCACTAAAAAATCAATTTGGGGAAATGTAAAAGACTGGACTCGTATAAACCCCAATACGATTTACGCGCTCATTGTAGTTACTCACCATTCTAGCGTGCAGTATATCTTTCGTCGAGTTTCCGGGATCGAGCTTCTTCCGTGGTTGCATCATGAATCAGGCGTTGGAAACGGGCAGTCGACAGGTGCAAACCACGCGGTATTTATGTTCTGTAGACCGAAATAACCGTGCCTTTTCCTCTGGAGTAGACGATTGTTTGTAACAGAACGTCTAGAAAACACCATACACTTAGGATGAAACTTAATGGCCGAAATTTCAGGCAGTTCCAGCGACGACCTTTAGCCCTCCGCTGGACATGTTATTTTGCACGTTATTGAGAGGCGTGTCTTCATGAATTGTCGTTAGTGACATCCTGCCATACTCTGGGGTGCCGCCCACAAAGAGAGACGCCGAGCCCTACTCTGGTCGTAAAGAGGTACTCCGAAGCCCCGGCCCCGCTGTGTGGTGTCGACAGCGTTGCCAGCGCACGATCAATGGCGCCATCGATTTGACCGACCTCCGGTGCTCCAACACGTGGGTATACGTCTCGGCCAGCCCCTAGCTTCAGGATCAATCATCCTAGGCCTCTGAATCAGCCGGTCGATCACTAGTTGCTGTGGTAGGTAGTGATGGGGCTTGCTTTCTCGGACGAACTCCCTGCTCCTCGACCGTCTCGGCCCAGCCGGAAGAGGCGGTGCCCAAACTTCGGCACTCGATCGCAGTTTGTCTCAAGGCAGCTTGACGCAGATTGGAGGAGCTTGTTTTCTGCTCACCGGTCGGAAAACAAACGAGTCCCGTTCAGGTCCCTAATGGCTTGCACTTTGCAGAACAGGATTTCTTTCAACCTTTCTTGTGTACCAGAAAAGGAAATGAGATCGCAGTTCTTTGCAATAGTTCAGAAAGCAAGGTACACGTGGGGTCCCGCAGCGTCAATCATGCGAGTATCATGGAACCTAAAAAGGAAACAAAAAGGAGATCATAAAAGAAACCAAAGGAAAGCGCTTGTCACATTTCAGGCCAGTTATGAGAAAATAATTAAACGTACCAGCAATTTTTAGTTGGGAGAACACGTTAAATTGGTATCACGACATCAAAAACAAGTTAGAAACTGTGTCGAATGAAGGTGAGATAAAAGCAAATCCTCAACTAAACGATACCGGCCGGAGTTCGTTCAAGCGCAACATAAACAAAGCCCCCAGCAAATCGCGCGCAAGCAGTGCGAACGTGGGAAAATTGAATTGGATTGAGCAAGCTTCTATGGCATCCATTATGGGAAGAAAAGGGAGGAGAAAAGCATGAGGGGGCTGGACGAGGGAGAGGGGAGAGTACGCGGCGAGTACGCTCCAGCGTGTACGCTCAGCGACGCCCCCCCCCCACCCCCCCCCCCCCCCCCCCCCTCCTTCCCGGCGAGTACGCTAAAGCATGATGTTGCGGTAAATATACTTCTTCGATGGGAACTTTTAGATATCACTACGCTAAACCTCAGGGACGGCATGATGAAAGGCGCTGCACATAAGAAGATCGACCGAGCATATGCCCCTCAATAATTCCAATGACTATAGGCGATTTCCTGCCGCAATGTTTAATGTTTAACGTGATTCATTAGATATTCACCTAGCTACCTATGTGCCTCCCTCGAAGGCATCTCTTCTAAACAATTTTCACCCGCTTTAGTGGTCCTCGGTTCCACAAAATTTATCGCCATCCCTCCACTTTCGCGAGTCTTATAGAGCAGCTACTTCTTCAGTGATTAAAAATACGACTTTAGATTACTTAATTAGCTTCATGTCCCTGTTGAGGACAAAGCCTTGTTAGGTGACCCTTTGTTGTTCGTTGATGCCATCTCCCATCTCAGTCCACAAACGCTTAGCATCTCTTGCGTAGGTGCTGTACCTGAGGCTGTACTCGGCAGTGGAGACTCACGACCCACGGAGCCCACTATGGCCCATGCAGCAGGGTGCGCGGCTGACACCGGTGTTGGCGCGGTGCATTCTGCGGGCGGTTCTGGTGCCATCGCCCCCAAAGCGGGGGGAGAGACCCACAGCCGAGTCGGACGCTGGTCGGCTATAACTAGCGTCATGTTGAACGAGTTTGTCACGTGCCTGCGCGCTCAGCACGCCCGCGGCACGTCGACGTCAACTGGCCGCGTGCCAGGCACGCTCACGGCGATCCTGAACGGTGCCATCGTGCCGGCCAGAAAGGCGTACCACGTGTACGTGGCACGACTGGCGCAGATAACCTCCTTGCAACAGCTCCTAGGGAACAGCGACGCCCTCACCCCGCTCGGTTGGAAACAGGTGAGCACGGGTGGCACTCTAAACTGTGTTGACTGCGGCCTGCACGGCCGTAGCGTATCAAGCCTCGGTCGCAAAAACGTTGAAGGGTACCACCCGCCTCCGCCCTCACACATTCATGCTTGTAATTGCGAGGCCATGTTTGGCAGTACCTAAAGGGTCATGCAGACAAACTAGAAGTGTGTTTCATTTGAAAGATTGGGTGTTTTAAATTTCCCCAACGTATGTACAGCTGCAAATTATGCTTTATTCCGTAAGGAAATAATAAAATTAAGTCGAAATTTTGATGATCCTGCCAGACCGCGTGTTTCGTAGTGAATGCGTTGACGTAACAAGGACCGGTCTTCAAACGAATGGTAGTGCGCTGTTTTCTCTGAAGCGTCTGCGGAACGCCTTTTTTACCGTTAGTCCCTAGTTGGCGCCAGCGTGCTGCGCAGAGCCGCTCTTTTCCTTGCTTTGTTTCTGACCTTATTTCCACTTGTGTTTTTTTATTACAGTAGGTAGCAATCGTTTTGTGAAACATGGGGTATGCTCGACAAACAAGATCACGAACGAACATGCCGCTTACGCCAATCGGCCTGCGTCGTGTGAGACAATCCCAACGTGTCAGACTGCTGTGCAGTTATAAAAACCATAGTGTACGGAATACCAGCCACGGTACGCACTGGTACAATCAAGGTTTGCGTGTACTTTCGTAAGTTTCATTGTTTACTCAATCATTCTTACTGTTATAAAATGACTATTCATTGCACTTCAGCAAAATAGTTGTCTGCAAGCCTATCAGCGCTCCTTAACTTCTGTTTGCTTCTGCCGCCCTCAGCAAATACCACATCTATGCATATTACGTCTTACATAGTATATTCCATTTTTTTCCTAATCACATAGCTTTTTTGAGCGAAATGTACGTTAAAATGGGTGTCAGTACGATTCTAACGACGCAAACATTCGTAAAAACCAGACATACAGTTGTTCAGCATGGCAAATGTAACGAAGACGAAACGTTCCCACAGATTCACTAAAGTACAAGGACATCAGTGTAGCCCGACCTTCAGGGTCGTGGGGTAAATGACACAGCGTTTCTTCAGGCAAGATAGAGTTAACAGCAGTGTAGCAAAATATTGACCATGTGTATTGTTTGTTTTGCGAAATCTACACACCCGCATTAAGCGAAGCTTAATACTCCCGGACAAACCCTGAAAACGCTTCGTTCCGTGTAGACTGAACCTGATATTCAAACTCAGCCAAATTCACGCCATCTCTTCCAACTATTGCGCAGTCAACTGGCGAAGCGCAGCACAAGACGAGGGACAAAAACACAGAAGACACATAGCGCGCTACGTAGTGCGCACAGACACGTAGCGCGCTGCGTGTTTTTTGCCGTCATCCTGTGCTGGGCGTCGACGCGCCACTATGTACCAACTCGCCCAAACTACTACTCTGCTGAACAGTGAAGGATTCGAATCGCTGTTGTTACTAAAGGCAGGGTACGGAAACGAGGATAGAGTGAAAGAATAAGAATGCTTTTAGGAAAGTATGAATAAAGCGCTCTCTGCATCCAAGTCAGTGCGGATAGGCGCGTTCATCCGGGGCATCGGCGGGCCGCGTCTGTGTTTTGTTTACCGCTGCAATGGGTGCTTACCCTCACCCAAAAACCGCAACCTCGTTTGTCGAACTTCGTTTACCCGCTTCAACCACGCAAACATGTATGGCTATGGTTTTATGTAGGTTTCCTCACGAGGAGGGTGGCAAACCTGATTTGATTGATTGATTGATTGATTGATTGATTGATTGATTGATTGATTGATTGATTGATTGATTGATTGATTGATTGATTGATTGATTGATTGATTGATTGATTGATTGATTGATTGATTGATTGATTGATTGATTGATTGATTGATTGTAGGGTTTAACGCGCCGACGCAACTCAGGCGATGAGGCGCGTCGTAGTGGAGGGCTTCGGATTAACTTTGACCACCTGGGCATCTTTATGTGCGCCGAAATCTCGTACACAGGGGCGTTTTTGCTTTTCGCCTCCATCAGAAAAGCGGCTGCCGCGGCGGGGAATTGAACCCGCGACCTCGCGCTTAGCAGCCCAACGCCTGAGCCAGTATGTCGTGTGCTAGATAGCCTCCCTGGTCATCCACTGCCGCAGATTGGAATGCCTGGTAATTTTAATTGTAACATCTGTTTGCTGCATACGGTTATGATTTAATTTAAAGTCCTTACGTGAACGAATATGAACGCTGCTGTAGCGAAATCGACTAGCAATAAGTAATTTCACTAAATGGAAATGAAAATTCTACTTAGCACGCTTTTTTTTAGGATTTCTATGCTGTTTGCCACAAAGCGACTGATCATCTTCCAAGTTTAGTCGTGCTGCAAAAGGAGCGTTTTTCGAAGTTATACCGTACGATGCCGGCATGAAGCTCGCTGGAAAAGTGGCTTGAGAAATATAGTGAAGCATGTAGCTGGTAAAAAGGGCTCGTTTTCTACAAGGACGACAGCGAAAATAGCCAAGGGATTACCGCACAAAACATTTGGTGCTATCCTTTCTCTATGGTATCAGTAGAAAGTTAGTGCTTCCCAAGAGCATCATGGGAAGTGGTGCGGTCAAAGTAGGCAGTTTCGCAGCTTTGGGATTGCAATGTTGATTCATGCAGACGTTTCTAGTGTCTAACATACCAAACATTTCGAACAGCCACAGCGTCAACAGAGACAAAACATATTTTGTTTCTGGTTCCATTTGCAAGCGAGGCATTCTTCGTCACTGGAGTGTTAGCAACAAATGGGTTGCATTCTCCAGAGAGCATTTGAGTTTACCATTTTTTCATGAGGGGGAAAGTAACTAGAGCAGGATGCTACAATTGTGGCTATTTTACAATCGAATTCTTGCTGAATGTCAACTTGCTGGACGTGAACTTGCTTTTCCAGGCTTCTCAAACGGGAAACCTCTGTTTGGTAACGCACTTTAAGACAAAATAGAGTTGCAATGATACTTAAATGCATCAATTTCACCTTGCCCTATCAGAACACACTATTCCGGGCCTATCTGTTTTAGTGGACTTTTCTTTACGTGAACATTTTGTGTGGGCATGTGCAATTTGGTGTATTTTTCGTTGGTAGGTAAATAAAGCCACACCGTTTTAATTTGGGTTGCTGTGAAAACTAGCTTTCCGTTTGGTGCACACGTAGCTTGCAGTTATAGGTGACTGTTTATGGGCTCGGTTTACCTTCGGCGATCCAATTAGGACTTCCTCACACCTGCTATCTTTTATCCTACTTCATTATGCTTTCACATTAGGCATTATGATTTCGCATTACTCGAGTGTGCTCGAGATGAAGGGGTATTTCTTTCAGTTTAAAAGCTGGACCATTAAACACCCCCTGAGCGAAACGGCGCCTAGATTGCGTGGCATGGAGGCGTTCTAGAGCGAACCGTTCAAAATTCAAAGAGTTCAAACTCAACAGTAGCGGAAGGTGCTCGTCAAGGACAGTAAGAGAGCTCAAAACTACAGAACAGCGTAAGAACAAACGCTGAGTCAAAGCCGCCATCATGGCCAATACTCACAACACGTGGTAACAGGAACGAGTAGTGCCGCAGCGCGTAGGATAGAAATCGAAGCCATCCGAAAACTTAAAGGGAAGCGGGTCGCGAAGCACATCGCCTGAAGCGCCAAGAGCCCTAGCTGTTCTAGAACCGATGTGGAGGCATAACTTCAAGCGTTCAGTTGGACACAAAGGCTTTTCCATTCAAAAGACATAAAAAGTGTTTAAGTGTCATCGAACAATTTTTTTCAGGTTAAACAGGTGATGATCCAATCTTATCGCGCATTGCAGCTGTTCTACGTTGCGTAAGCTCGCTCCATGGGTCGGCGCCGTTATCCACCAGGGAAGAAGCAGCCACATATTCCGCCGCGGGACCTCGTCAACGGGCCGCTCTCCAATGACCCAGGTTTCCACCGGGCTTTCCACTGCGTGCGACCACATCCCATGCGACCACAACCCATGCGACCACAGCCCACGTGCCGCTTCTGGGACGACCCGCCTCGATAATATTACACCCTCCCCCTATCCGTTATTTGCTTTTGGCATGGATCGAGGAACAGCGTAGTGTTATAAACTTTTGCAAATGGTCTGAATAAGCTTTTACTTGCTTTGTATTTCGGCAATACCTAAGCCGTAAACGCGTAAACATACAAAGATTATTCCCTTTTGCATATGCACGTGCAAATGTTTGTTGTTTATGATTTGTGGAAACTGATGATATTGGTAGGGCACGTTTGAAACCACATTTTTATGTATGAATTACGCAGAACAATTCTACCAGGTTTAGAAAATACACGTCTTCACGAATTTTATTCGGTGTATTTTGGTGCCTACCATATGAAATTTTGGAGGACTACCATATAAGAAAGAAGGGAGAGGGATGCGTGAGTGATACATCCGTGTTTATTCACAAACCAGAGATTAGGTTTCTTGACATGTGTCTGTAGTATTGTGATAGAGCTGCCTGTAAAGATTGTATTGATTAAAGGAATTCGCATGTGTGACCAGATAGTAGTGTACTTATATGTGTGTGATCTGTTCAATAAAATTTAGTTGAGAGTTTGCGCTCGTCCCGTCCGTCCTGTGTGAGGTGTCTTTTTCGCGCAAGGCCCGTGTTCATTCACCAAGCCTGCCAGTCAAAGCTGCTGAAATGTATAAGCAGAGACAAAACTCAGCGACTCACGACCGATTTAATTTTGAGACAAAACTATGCGGCTGACTGAGCCTTGATTTCCCGTGACACTAGGGACAAGATTGTCGCCTTGATTAGCTGCTGTGCCGCAGGAAACTTGGCACATGTGCAGGCTGGAAGGAAAGAAAACGCAAGCTGATATAAGAATACCACATATCAAACGTAAAATTTTTTTAAATATCCTTTTTTTTGGGGGGTTACGTTCGATGCCAATATTTAGACCATTTTTTATTTCCTTCAAAGCTAATCTGATGAAAAATTCTGAGCAAGAATACACCAATTCTCATTTGAGTGCTTGTGTCACTGCTTGAATTTTTTAAAGCTGCATGTGTGCTAAAATATTCTTACATGAACCGTACCAGCAGTGCTAGTAATTCAGAAAGATTTTCCTTACATATACATGATCGTCTCTCACTACAAAAAGCCACCTCATGTTACTAGACATTTAGCACCAGCAAAAATGACTGAAGGCTAAAAACTTTTATCTGAATCACCAGAATGCCAAGTTACTAGCCAGAAAAAACTATGCAATAAAAGCACGAATGGCTTGGGTTTCCTCATCAGAAATGCTTGGACACCCAAATAGCTTGTGTGCCGGTATGCACAGGACAACTGTAGGGTTGTCATTCTCATTCTCTGCCTATGTCCGTTGTCATGTCTTGTGCAGTTGTAAGCAGCTGGTACACATGAAAAGCCCAACAATATGCTCTTTAGGCAATATAGATGTCCACAGGACCCCTCCTGTACGAGGGAGGCTCACTGACTCTAAAAAGTACTGATCATTATTTTGTTGTAAGCAGCTATTCTGCAGCTTCGATTTCACCTCTCTCTTAATTACCATCAGCTATTTTGCAATGCCTTTTCAATGCCTCGAAGTTTTTTCAGCTTTCGAATTCGTTTATTGCTGAGACAAGCGGATCCCCCACTTATTCCTTTGATAGACCAGAAAAATCCAAAATACTATCAGGATTAAAAACCACTGTTCCGAACGATGTGAAGGGCACCAGCTGCCATAATTGCTGGACAATTTAGGCTAAAATGTCAGCTACTTTTAATGCATAGTATTCTTTGGCTAGCAACACGTAGTGTTGTAGGGCTTCGAACAAATTTCATTCATGGTTTTTCTACCACAGCAGCTTTTCCCAGTGCGAAAAATCACTAGTGCCATGATGGAAAATCCATAATAGTTAGCCCAAAGACGAAGTGCTTATAAGCAAAACTGTTCCAACCTAAACTGAGATTTAATTATGCTCCAACCAATACATAGACAAAACCTGACGTTTCGAAGCCGGTTCGGCTTCTTCTTCAGGGGTGACTAGGGCCACGCTGCTGCTGCGTCTTATAGTCTTTCACTTTTGCTGGCCTCGCACAGAGCCCTTCGCTGCGGCACGTAACCCGCAGGGGTGACTTCAGGGGTGACTAGGGCCACGGGTGACTGTGGCCACGCAGCGTGTCCGAGACTTTCTGTAAGGACGGAAAGCCGTTATCGAAATCGGAGACATTGCGTCGTACCCCATCGACCTCGGTGAGAGGGGTACGTCACAAGGAGCTGTTCTGTCACCACTACTATTCAATATTGCCCTTATTGGCCTCCCCGCTAAACTACGGTTCATACCAGATCTGCACCATGGCTTGTACGCCGACGATATAACGGTGTGGACTGGCAAGGGCTCGGTGGGGAAAATGCAGGACCGCTTACAACTTTCCGTCGACGTAGTCAATGAATACGCGAAGAGCTGTGGCCTCTCTTGCTCACCGTGAAAATCAGAGCTCCTCATGGTGCACAGGGGAAGGCGGCAAGCCCCAAGCGTCGAGATCGTTCTGGATGGCCATACCATCAGGACTTCCCCTCCCATCAAGATCTTGGGAATGTTCTTCCAGACGGACAGCAGAAACCCAAATCAGCCCGCTCAAGCGCACTACCGAACAAGTCACACATATGCTCCGAAGCATAACTACCAGGGTGTCGAACCGGAACCGGAACCGAACCGAAAACCAGAACCGAACCCAAATTTTTGCCCGGAACCGGAACTTAACCGAATCCGTATATTTTCCGCCATTTTGGAACTGAACCCGAACCGGAACGAATCGAAGGAACCGTTCCGAACCGGTTCCGGGGCTTCAAAACTCTAATTTCTATTTTTTTATTATGGTGGCCTACCTTGTGTCTGAAGGTATTTTTACCCCCCGCCTGACAGCGCCACCAAATATTACGCATAGTGTATAGTCGCACAGCCCATCATGTGCATGGTGTTTAAATATTGTGTAAAGCTTTCAATGTGCTATTAATTCGAATGCATCCCTGCCCCCTTGTGAAGACCTCCAAGGACATCATCAACTGCTAGAGTGTTGGTTACGCTGGGCTAATTGGAGCTGTTCCCTGATGGCTAACAGAGCAAAACCTAGGCGAAGACACGGAAGGGGGGGGGGGGGGTGGACACAAACAAGCAGTGTTGTCACTCTCAAATTATTATGCACTGCTCTTAAAGCCTGCTCACAGAACATACCTTTCGGTAAAACAACGTATTGGTCCTCTTCACCCGTCAAAAGCAATTTCAGGTCATTGTTTACCGTGTAATCCCCCATAACGTTCCAGTTGAAGTTAAACTCGGGCCTATAACTGTGGGCCACATGACGGCATCCATGCACTCCCCGATGCGGCGCTGTTTATCACCTTCGAGAACATGAGGAGAGATTGCACGGGCCAATAAGCTAACCTTGTTCACTTTTTAAAAACAGCGCTCAAAGGCAAACTTTGGGCCCAACTGCAGAATTTAACGATGGATGCAGAACTTGTCCTTGCAGAACTTGTCCTTGCGTTGGAGTGGATCTTTTCCTGGATGGGAGGGTATGCCGGACGATGATCCAAAGCGCTTCCGGTACTTGGTCAGCGGAAACTATAGGTACTTGAAAAGCGTAGCAGATCAACCAATTTTTTAATGCAAAATTGTTTGCCTTATTGGGCGAAAATGCGCGTGTGTGCGCGTGTGCTTGTGTGGGCATTTGATGGTATCAAATACGATGACGGTCAGGCAGGCTCTCTGCTACCCAGAGAAATTGCCTGTCCTGCCTTCCCGCTTGTCAGCAAATTACACCTGTCTGCCTGCCCACCATCCAGGAGATTTCGGCGAGGATACGTGATTTGGAGACGAGGGGCGGCCCGTCACCAGCCACCCAGGAGGGGGTGCGGGGCGCAAAGGCGCACCACGGCGACACTCGATGGAATAAAAAAAAAAGATGGTAGACCGACGGACTGGCAACGGGTTGCCTGCAGGTAAAGCGCCCATTGCCAGAAGGTTCAGGCGAGGATCCCAGAAGGGGGAGGCGAAGGTGGCGTCGGCGGCACCGAGGTGCTGCCCACTGGCCAGGAGGCTACACGCCTGCCTGCCAGAACACTGCGGCGAGGATGCTTTATTTGAAGATGAGGTGGTCGGTGAGCGGAGTGGAACACAAGACGGTACCGCGACAGTTCCACGGAGTCATGTTCTTGATAGCAGCTTTTAAGCACCCGTTGATCTCGTTTTGCATAGTCTCTCAGGGTCGGCCTCGTTGTTTCCGTGACAACGGAGAGGCCACCGAAAATAAATCAAACATGAAAGTGGAGGATGAAAGTAATCCAAAAGTGTGAGCGGGAGGGAAGTATGCTGAAGCCGCGCGAGACATGCTCCCCGGCGACGGCCCGCGCTACGAGAGACCGCCAGAGCTTAGCGCGAGCCGTCGTGCGTTCGCTGATGACGCGATCACTTAGTGAAACGCAGGCTCTATACGCCGTCGCCGAGAAGACGGCAGTTCGTGCTTCCCTCAACTTTCACGACAGTGTGTATCGTAATAGTCAGTCATTTTTGGTTTATGAAACTGCGGGTTTATGAGCAAAGAATAACATTCAAATTGAATTATACAAATGACCCAACTGAATTATTAAAAAGAAATTTGGGGACATAAAGTGTAATTCTTGCACATTCACACACACAAGCAGCCTTAAGTGTCCCTGCGAGCCTTTCATATCGTTTAAGTTAATGTTGTAATCGTTGACCTGCAATGAAAAACATTTTGCAGTGGATTGTGCAGTTAAAGGAACTCGGCAAAACTTCCGACAAACGCGTTCACTCTTTCCTTCGCGCCTGGAAGCACTGCGAACCGCCTGCTTTGCTCGTCGCAGCAGATACGCCTTTAATTTCTGCATTGCTTTTGTGGCTTTCTTTTACCAGCGGGACTGCTTAATCTTGGACCTGGTCCGGTGGCGTTCGCAAAGAAATACTAAGAACTAAATCTGCGCTGCCCGTAATTGGGGCACCACTGCAGAAGTATTGTATAACGGTGACGCCAGCTTTCGCGCCTGCTCGAGTGTTAGCACAAGGGGCATATGCGTGTGCGCACCCTTTACTATATACCATCTTAGGGTGAGAGTATTTCTTGGGCTACTAAAACGCAAAAACAAATTGGCGCAGCTACACTAGTGGCGCAAGGCTGGAGAAACAGTGCAGCGGAAGGTCGACCTTGCTTCTTCCCCGTGGGATCCGCTGTTAGTGTTGGGGACCGACGGGAACGGCCTTGTAAAAACCGGGTAAAACCGGGCCTCACCCTTAAACGCTCAGCTTAGCCAAGCAAGAACATTCCCAAACCTTAAAAACTGACCGGAGCCCATCAAAACCTAGGAAAAGAGCAAGATCCGAAAAATCGAGGATGATCCTCACCTCCGCTGTTTCTCCAGCCTGGTGCCAGTAGGGCAAGCTGCACCATTTTTAACAGCGAAGCTGTTGTTGCTGGCTGTAATGTGTGCGGCCTCATCAGAAAACCCCCGTTTCATAGGTACTCCAGCCGCTTACCGCGCACGTGAGCAGGCGCCTTACGCGGAGCGCCTGGCATCGTCCAGGCTTGCGCGCGGCGCTCGGAAAAAATACTAAGAAAACAGTTCGTGTGCGACGGCGCCTCAAGGGGGATGCACAAGACAGGTCGCGCTACAGACGCATAGTTCGCGGACCCGGTTTTCACCGATTCTAGCACGTGTTGACGCGCTCCACTTTCGAACACGTGTGAAAGCGTGCGGACAAAGCGATCCTGGGCCGCCAGTCATGCGTGAGGAAGACGACGATATAGGTGGATTTGACGATTAATAATACTACCATTATGCATTATCTAAGAACACTAGAGGGTATTTACAGTGGGTCCCACAGCTACCATCATCCTTCATATTGAGAGCAGTAAAATACCTATAAGGAAGGGCGTCAGGCAAGGAGACACGATCTCTCCGATGTTATTCACAGCATGTTTACAAGAAGTATTCAGAATATTGGATTGGGAACAGGTGGGAGTAAGGGTTAATGGAGAATACCTCAGTAACCTAAGATTTGCTGATGACGTTGCCTTGTTAAGTAACTCGGGGGAGGAATTGCAAAGCATGCTTACCGCACTGGGCGAACAGAGTAGAACCATGGGCCTGAAAATTAATATTCGGAAAACTAAAGTAATGATCAATAATGTTGGGACAGGACAGCGGTTTGCGATAGGTGGCGAGGAGGAAGTGTTAAGCGAGGCCAAGTTGTGACCCCGGATCCCAACCATGAGGCAGAGATAATTAGAAGGATCAGAATGACGTGGAGTGCATACGGCAGACATTCTCAGATAATGAATGGCAGCCTACCATTGTCCCTGGAGAAGAAAGTGTATGACAGCTGCATCTTACCGGTACTCACCAACGGGGCAGAAACTTGGAGGCTCAGCAAGGCTTGGGAGTGGGCTAGTTGGTGTTTTAACATCTTGAAGTGCAGAGGTGCGCTGCCTGACACGAAACGTAGAACAGGGTTGCGCGTTGCGCCTCACCTTGTCTGTTTTTGTGTTATTCACCCTGTTCTACGTTTCGTGTCAGGCAGCGCACCTCTGCACTTCAAGATGTCTTGGGGGCTCACTAAAAGGGTTCAACTTAAATTCAGGATGACTCAGCGCGCAATGGAACGGAAGGTGATAAGTGTAACATAAAGCGACAAGAAGAGAGCGGAGTGGGTCAGGGGGCAAACGCGTGTCAAGGACATATTAGTAGAAATTAAGAAGAAATAATGGGCGCGGGCAGGGCATGTAATGCGAAGGCAAGATAACCGTTGGTCATTAAGGGTAACAGAGTGGATCCCTAGAGAAGGCAAGCGTGGCAGAAGGTTAGATAGTTCAGATGAGATCAATAAGTTTGCGGGGATAAATTGGTCGCAGTTAGCACAGGACCGAGGTGATTGGAGATTAATGGGAGAGGCCTTTGCCCTGCAGTGGGCGTAGATAGGCTGGTGATGATGATGACTACCGCCACAGTGAAACGCGACAACGAAACATGTAAATAAACAATTTCAAACCTACCGATACGTGGTGGTGTGTCCTTGAGTGCTTACATAGAAAGAAATCCCCCAGGCCTTGCGCGACTTATATAGTTCAAGCATCTCAAATTTTATTACGCGGCTATCGAATGCGTTCATTGCTACAGCTGAAGGAAAGCCGGCCAATAGCCCCTCCACTGCTGTAGTGACGTTTTTCCGGCGGTCGAAGAAGATAAAGAGAGAGAAATCTTTTGAGCAAGTTTCCAAGTTGCCTAATAGATATAGATCGGTAATTTTTGGCTGACGTGTTTTGCGACCCTCTATAATCTTAGTATTGCACGTGTTCGTTCACTACGTTCCGGAAGCATTTGAGATTTTGGAAAAATTGAAAAAAGGGTTGCAGGGTCTTTTTGAATCGCCAAAAAAAGAATGTTTGCACAAAGAAACTTACAATATAAATTTGTTTTTATACCGACGTTACAATGAAACGAAAACGCAGCACTAAAAAAAATGAAACACAAAAAAACACTCCTGCTTTTTTCCTGCGAACCCGTTTGAACCGCTTCGAACCGGTTCGAACCGGAACAGAATGCTGCTCCGGAACCGAACCGGAACTGAACCCGAAAGGCTTGAACCCGAACCCGAACCGAACCCGAAAAAATTCCGGTTCGACACCCTGATAACGACAAAGTGTACAAGCATAAAACAGGCGGACCCACTTCGGCTCGTTGAGGCCTTTGTGATGTCCCGACTTGCTTACACCCTTCCATATGCCATACTCAATAAGACTGAAACAGCTAAATTGGACTCATTAATCAGAAATGCATATAAGCAGGCTGTGGGGCTCCCAGTAAGCACCTCGAATGAAAAAGTTTTAAAACTGGGTATTCACAACACAGTGTCAGAAATCATTGAGGCTCATCTATAAAACCAGCGACAAAAATTGGGGTCAAGTATCACTGGGAGAAGCCTCCTAGGCAGACTAGAAATGACGTCCCCTGTAAAGATACAATATCGGTATGTGCCAATCGAACTGCGAGAGAGAAGATTGCAGTAGCGCCCATACCGCGCAACATGCATCCAGTACACCATGCAGGCAGAAGAGAGGCAACAGCTCGTGCAATCGGAAGGGTCAACGACAACAGGGCCCGCATGGTCTATACTGATGTGGCAGACTACGCCAGAAGGGGATCGATGACTGCTGTTGCGACAACCACAACGTCGCATATTACCAGCATCACCCTACCCTGCATGACCACTGACCAAGCAGAAGAGGTTGTCATTGCCCTGGCCATCTCTCAGACGACCGCAGATACAGTTATTATGGATTCGCACCAGGCATGCCGTAATTACCTCCATGGAAGAATATCAAAATGTGCTTTAAACATTCTTCTTCAACGTCCGCTTCACCGACGAGTCAAAATACTCTGGACTCCAGCCCATTCGATCCTCCAGGGCAACAACACCGCCCATAATACTGCCCGAGCTATCCCGCCGGGCACCACGAGGGATAGAGGCTGCGAGCCCATTGCTCACCTACCACGAGATCAGTCAGCATTACAGGCTCAAGCGCACAATTTACCCCCCTGCCCACGAATCATTAACGAAAGCCCAGGAGAGAATACTTAAAGGAGCCATGAAGACAAAATACAAGTTGGGTTTATTAGAAAGACTGCTTAGTCCCGATAACAATGATACCAATATCATCGCAATCTTCGAACAAATAACGGAGATATTAAAGAAAACGTTTGAAGCGGTCGCGACCCCCTAGCCAATTTCCCGCAACTTTTCTATGACGTCACGGAACCTTGTTTGTGCGATTGGCGGCCGCCTAACTGACCTGTCTCGACGACACATGACTGGACGTCTGTAATGGGGCCTCTAGTTCCATTTGACCGCATCACTTGAATTCTGACGTGCAGTTAACGCACTGAAAATTATGGTTTATTGTTGGCCCGTATGACGTCATTCTTGCTCAAAACACGTCACTGTGGCGCAAAATTTGAAAGTTTTTAAATTCTTCTTGCTTTTTTTCGTTAAAAAAACATCTTTTGTGGCTCTAATGGAGCTGAGTGAGATACTGAATCCTCGTTCTTTCAAATTAAACGAAGTTGTATTTTCTCTTCATGGCTCCTTTAAGCTGCTTCAAACGAATACGTTTCCCCACTTGACGAAATTGCGCCTAATGTATTCGACCCAGTACTCCGCTCTGTGTCAGTTCTGTAGCGAACCTGGCACGCTCTACCATATGGCGTGGGGTTGTGAGAAAAACCCCAAGTTAGCCACAAGTCCCCGCACGTCTTATGAGCAGTGGGAGAGCGTATTGTCTAGCTCCAGTCCGGAAGACCAGCTTCCGTTGTTTGAAAGGGCTGTCGCAGCTGGCACCATGAATGGGGTCCTGAAATGAGGACACCACTCCACATTTTTTTGCAAATAAAGAAGTTTATTCTTTCTCTCTCTCTCTCTCTCTCTATCTCTCTCTACGAAGAATGAAACTAAAGCCAATAAATAAGCTACGCTAATGGGTTTAAGTGAAACCAGAGACACGTGAAATGCATTTAACTACGCCCTTTATTACTTCAAAGTGATATTCTTTGCTGAGGTTAAATTATTGCATGAATCAGGGATGGTGGTTGGTTGGTTGAGTTGTATTGGTGAAGTACATGACTGGAAATTTTTCTCTTATACTATTGAAGCAAGCTTAAACCCGGTGTTAGACGATCTCACTTCTCCGTCTCTGCCACCGCCCACGGAGGCGAGGAGATCGGCGGCAGAAACGGAGCAGAAGTGAGATGCCATGCGTTGGTGTGAGATTCCTTTAATTTTATAACTCCTAGCGCAGGCGCAAGGCGCGCACACGGCCGCTACACATGCTGTGGGCTGAGCGCACAGTGGCGTGAGAGGTCGCGTGATGCTATCACGAGACATTCAGCGAGAACGTTGGGAGTAAACCTACAGATGTGCTCGGTAAGTGCACCGCCTGTGTCCCCCTTCTGCGCGTGGGCTCGTACCTCAGATAGTAAGGCAACGGGCTCTTGCTCCGTTTCTCTATTCGTTCCAGGTTCTATTCCTGGCGGTGCCAGTAATCTGTTTTATTTGTTCGCGGGAGTTTTCTGTTGACACCAACTGTCGCGACAGAACCCTTGGGGGGGGGGGGGGGTTAAGGTAAAAAGCTTCGCTTTAAAGTATAAAAGATAAACATAAATAAATAAATATATATATATATATATATATATATATATATATATATATATATATATATATATATATATATATATATATATATATAGATAGATAGATAGATAGATAGATAGATAGATAGATAGATAGATAGATAGATAGATAGATAGAGATAGATATATAAAGATTTCATGTACCGCTCGTTCGGTGATTTAATAGATAAAACTTCAATTCCGGCTCTAGAATCTGAGTATCGCTTGCTCCAAACAAAAGTCGACGTTCTGGCAGAGGGTACCCAGACCATGAACAAATTCTGAGTGAGCGTGAAAAACCCAAAGAACCTTGCCGGAAACCCGAACTTTGCCTTGCAAAGAACCTTGCCGGAAACCCGTCTGATGTATGAGCTGGCGTTCTATTTGCTATCACTACCCGTGTCAAACGGTGATGTGGAACGAGTGTTCAGCCAAATCTCGCTTACTAAAACCGACCTTCGAAATAGAATGTCTAACGAGACATTAGAAGCTCTCCTTCGCGGGAAGTTTGGTCTGGCCACAAACGGAGGCTGCTGCAAGATCTTTGAACCAGGCCAATAATTTTTGTCCCGTTTTACTTAAAACATTGTGCATGGGGCAAGCAGTTCGACTCCCGCATAAGATCATGATGGCTAAGATCCGTCTCTAGCCTACTGCACTCTGCATACCCTCTAGCCTAGTGTGTCTTCTTTCGAATGATGTTTATTTCAATGGGTTCTTGTAGATATGAAGGTGTGCTTGTAAATAATCTCTTACCATGTTGTACATAGGTATGTGATTCTACGAAGCCTTTTCAGGTTTTGCATGTATAAATTGTAAATGCATCGTTCTGTGCGCTGTTTTGGGGGGTTTTGTTTGCTGCATCAACTTACGGGATTCTACGAAGCCTTGCAGTTTCTGTATGCAGCTGTATAGATTGTACATAGATGTACTGTCTGCTGTTTGTCTCCTAAGGTATTGGTTGTGTTGCATCAAGTTTTGTGATTTGACAAAGCCTAGACAGTTTCTGTATGGAGCTGTACAGATTGTAAAGATGTTCTTCTACGAATCCTAGACAGTTTCTGTATGCAGCTGTATAGATTGTAAATAGATTTCCTATCTGCTGTTTTCTTACCGCTTGGTATTGGTTGCGTGGCATCACGTTATGTGATTCGACGAAGTCTAGACAGTTTCTGTATGCAACTGTAGAGGTCGTAAAGATGTTCTGTGTGCTGTTTTTCTCTCGAGGTTTTGTTTGCGTTGCCTCAAGTTAAGTGATTCTACGAAGCCTTGCCAGTTTCTGTTTGTATCTGCACACATTGTAAATAAATGTTCCATGTGCTATCTTTCTCTTAAAGTTTTGTTTGTGCTGCGTCAAGTGACAATAAACTTTTTTTTCAAAATCGTATATAGACATAGCTCGATCCTTTTCTGTGACAAACTATATATGTATATGTAAACCATGTAACAACAACACTGATTTGGAGTTGTTCCTGGCATGCGTAGAGCAAAAATGTCGAAAGATCGTATAGTTCGGCGGCCAATTACTCGCCCTGGATTCGGACACCGGTGATCATAATGTGGCGCATGACATTTCTGCTGGTATTTTGCCTAGGATAAACACATGGTGCATGCGGTGAGATAACCACGCCGTTCGCACCATTAATATCACGACTGGAAAAAATCTCCTTGCGAAAAGTAATTTTATATGCGGAAGAAATCACTTGCAAAACAATTAATTTGGGGCTATTTTTTTTTTTTTTTTGCCTATTTGAAATTTGGAATTTTGAAATTTGAGCTACTTTTGGGCTATTGCGAAGGCGGATTTGGCGGTTTGTGGTTCGAACGATCTAGTAACTCTGGCCGCCGGTCGGGCCACCCTAAAACATCTAATACACTCCAACGATACCATGCCCCCGCCTGCACGGCGAGGAACTGGGCTTTGTCGAGCTTGTCCATCCTCGTCTCGTTGCAAAATTACCGGATGATTTATCCCACCATCAGGACGAAGAACGCGGTGTTTGTTCATGCCAGCCAGCCGAATTGTCGTCGGATGTTTTCCGGAACTCCACTGACAGTAATTTACACCCGACCCAGCAAGCACAGCTTACGAGGCTTCTTCGCTGACTTCAATCTTCTTTCGACTGCGCACAACTATCGCTGGGCCGGACGTCTGTGGCCACACACTAGGTTGAGACTGGCTCACATGCTCCTCTTTGCCAACAGCCATACCGTGTTTTTCCGACGGAGCGTCGTACCATTGACGACCAAGTGGCTGACATACTGCAGCACGATGTAATTCGCCCCTCTAAGAGTCAGTGGGCGTCCCCCGTGGTCCTTGTAATGAAGACGGATGGATCCATCTGGGTTTGCGTTGACTATCGCCGTTTGAACTCCATAGCACGCAAAGATCTCTATCCCCTCCCGCGCATTGATGAAACCCTTGACTGCCTACAGGGAGCTGAATTTTTCTCATCCCTTGATTTGCGTACCGGACACTGGCAGGTTCGGATGGCAGAGTCTGACCGGGAAAAAACGGCGTTCGTTACCCTGGACGGCCTTTATGAAGTTAATGTTATGCCGTTCGGGCTTCGCATTGCCCCTGCCACATTCGAACGCATGATGTACAGTATTTTGACAGGACTAGAGTGGAAGGCGTGTGTTTGCTATCTCGATGATGTCGTTTTCTCGCCGGATTTCCAGACGCACCTTGTTCGTTAAGAGCAAGTTTTGACCGGCCTTGCAAACGCCGGACTGCAGCTGAACATCAAAAAGGGCCATTTTTCTGCCCATAAACTAACCCTCCGGGGCCACGTCGTATCTAAGGACGAGATGCTTGCGGATGCAACCAAGCTTCGAGCGGTTACCGACTTTCCGAATCCGACCACGATGAAAGCCCTTCGAAGCTTTCTTGGCTTGTGCTCCTACTTCCGACGCTTTCTTCGGAACTTCGCTACCATCATTTAACCTTTAACAAAGCTCCTCCACAGTGACAGCGATCTCTCTTCGTGGTCGCCATCGTGTGAAGAGGCGTTTGCGACTCTGCACCGGCTTCCTACATCTCCGCCTATATTGCGACATTTCGACCCGTCACCGCCAACGGAGATCCGCACGGATGCTAGTGGAATTGGTCACAGATGCTAGTGGAACTGGTCTCGGTGCCGTACTTGCCAAACGAAAGTCCGGTTTTGACAAGTACATCGTGGCATACGTAAACCGCACCCTTACGAAAGCCGAGTCAAACTATTCAGTTACTGAAAAGGGGTGCTTGGCCATCGTTTAGGCTCTCGGAAAGTTTTGCCAGTACTTTTAAGGCCACCCATTTGATGTCATCACAGATCATCACGCACTCCGCTGCTGTCCTCCCTGAAAGATCCATCAGGTCGTCGTGGTCGGTGGGCTCTTCGACTGCAAGAGTACGACATCCGTGTAATTTACCGTTCCGGCCGTAAGCACACTGATGCTGACGCCCTTTTACGCTCACCAGTGTCTGCTAACGTGTCCTGCCTTGCTCCCAATGCTGATGGTGACCCCTTTTTGTCGTCCCTTGACGTGACTAACATGGCGGCTGAGCAACGCAAGGATCCGTGGGTTACTTCTATCATTGGCTTATTGTCTGCTTCAGGTGCGTCACTTCAGAGAGGATCGCGAGCGCTGCGCCGCCAAGTTTCGCACTTCGCCCTCCGTGACGAGTTGCTCTACCGGCGCAACTACCTCTCCGACGGTCAGAAATGGTTGTTGGATATCCCTCGCCATTTGCGCGCCGACATATGCGCTTCCTTACACACAGATCCAAGTTGTGCTCATGCCGGCGTCCTGAAGACGTACGAGCGACTTCGCTCACGGAACTATTGGTGCGGCATGTACAAGTTCGTGCGCAAGTACGTCCGCTCGTGTACACAATTGATCGGCTTGTTGCAGCCTCTACCCTGTCCAGGAAGACTTTCGAGCGGGTCAGCATCGACCTGAATGGCCCACTGCCTATACGTCATACGGAAACCGATGCATTGTAGTAGCATTGGATCACCTGACCCGGTACGCGTAAACCGCAGCGCTGCCTGCTGCGACAGCTCGAGACGTTGCCTCCTTCCTTCTCCGCCACTTTATTCTCCGCCACGGGGCACCTCTGGAACTCCTGAGTGACCGAGGACGGGTGTTCTTATCCGACAGTATCGAAGCCCTACTGGCTGAATGCCATATTGTTCACCGGACAACTATGTCATACCATCCGCAAACAAACATGGGCTCACAAAACGCTTTAATCGTACCCTTGGCGACATGCTGTCTATGTACGTGTCTTCAAACCAATATAACTGGGGCGTTCTGTTGCCCTTTGTCACATACGGCGACACAGACCTCCACGGGTTCTCGCATTTTTCTTGTTGTACGTACGTGAACCTTTCTACACCATTGACACCATTCTCCCCTACAATCCCGATACCACGGCATTTACACCGGTTTCGCAGCTCGCCCGCCACGCCGAAGAATGCCGTCAACTGGCCCGATCGTTTACCTCGGCTGAACAACAGCTTCAGAAACATCGTCGTGACGATGTTTATGTTCAGAAACAGGGGACCCAAAGGCGCACGGCTTTGGGTCCCCTGCCAAACCCCTGGTCTCTCTCACGAGTTAGTAGCCAAGTATCATGGACCATACCGCGTTGTTGAGCGCACATCGCCGGTCAACTACCTCGTGGACCCAACCCCGTCGACCCCGAATCTTCGTCGGCGCAGACGTGAGATCGTCCACGTGCAACGGTTGAAGCCTTTCTACGACCTTTTAGTTCTGTCGTGACCTAAGCCTACAATCCAGGATGGCTCCTTTTCGACGGGGGACGATTGTAGCGAGAATAATGGGCCCATGATACCATCAGGCTATGTGCCGTGTGCACGCATCAGCCGTGTGGACAAGTAGTCTAATCTACCGGTGAGGGTATGCAACCACGCCGGTGTCAGCGGAAGAAGCACCACGGAAGGCACTTTTGCACATGGGATCGGACACCGTCTGTAAGCTGAAATCTACAGTCGTCTCACATCTCTCCTGTAAATAAATCCCCTGAACCATCTCCATGAGTATCGGCTATCTCCCTTACTATATATATATATATATATATACATATATATATATATATATATATATATATATATATATATATATATATATATATATATATATATATATATATATATATATATATATTTATGGGACGAGGTTTCCGCAGGAACACACATGAAAGATGCATGCACTCCTTATTGCCAATGCTATTCGGCTACTTCACGGTGCTTTATAGCGCTTCCCGCTTCCGATCACGGCGGATTTTTTCTCGACTTAAAAAGGGTGTTCATTATTTCAACACCCTTTTTCCAAGAAGGGTGTAAAGCAACAAATTAGGGTGTTCGAAACTAAGAAAATGGGCGTAAAGAAAAAGGGTGTAAGAAAAAGTGTGTAAGAAAAGACCGCCACACTGGAACAGCCTTGTAAAATCCCGTTAAACTTGGCCTCACCCTCAGCGGTCATCGTATAGCTTATCAAGAACATTGCAAAGCTTAGCAAACATAACAAAACTGAGCAACACCGGAAGAAACTCGGTTGACCCCCAGCTCCACTGTCCTGTTTTTGCAATTGAACACCTATTTCACACCGTTTCACAGAAAGCCAAGCGTGTTGCAGTCGGTAAACACCCTTTTCGCCACACTGACCACAGTCTTTTTAATTTTGAAGGTTCAAATCTGTGTTTCATGTGCCAAAGCTAAACTATAGGGGCATGAAGTGCACCGCATATGGAAACGAGCGATCATGCGTACGAGCATTTTTTTTTTTTGCGTTTGAAAATTTCTTGCGAGGAGAGAAGTATATGAGGGCATGTCTTGTTCTTTACAGTGCTATTATGCATCCAAGCATGGCCTTATTCAATGAACAGCTCAACACCTTTTCCACACCCTTTCAACGCCCTAAGAAAAACAAAGGATTTTGAAGTTGATCAACACCACTTTTTTTCGCACAAAAAGGGTGTATAGCTACGAAAGTGGTATTGAAATACAAGAAAAAGGGTGTAAAGGCCTCCCAACACCCTTTTTTCACTTATGCTATACCCTTTTTGGCTAAAAGGGTGTAAAAAAGTTTAGTGTGTTTTCCCCGGCGGCGCGCGTAGTGCAACCAACCCTTTCTTAAAGGGACACTGAAGTGATATGTAAACATTGCGGGATTACTAGCGCAAATTGTAGTCCGGAGTCCCCAGGCCATGTTTCGACCACTCTAGGCGCGTTTACGCGATTTTATTTAGTAGAAAAACTAATTCGAAAATGCTGTCCTCCTCTCTTTACGCTCGCCCATTTTCTGTGGCGTTTTCGTGTGACGTCAGGAGGGGATGAGCTGGCAATTGGCTGCGCCACGGCTGCGCTACTGCACGGCTCCCCGGCCGACAGAGTCAGTCGACCCAGCGTTTCGTCCGCCGGCCGCCGGCAGGTCGTCGCAATCAAGGAGGTTAAAAAAAATTGCTTGGTCGCAATTCGTTCGCTTAGTTGAAACGAAGCCAGGACACGTTTGTGAATGGAAGAATGTGCCTTTCTTTACTTGGTTTGTTTGTACACTGTATCTAGCTCCAAGTCAAGGTCGCTTCACACAAGCGCACATGCGACGCTTCGCTGACTGGTACGCCAGTAGGAAAATATAAGGCCTCTTGAAGGCGGGAGAAGAGTCAGCGAAGTCAATATAGGTACTAAGGAAATAAAATCAACTGATATTTTTACCGTACAGCGTAAAACTAGGGCGCGGGAAGCACTTTTTTGCGCTGGGCGAACAAGCACAGCGGTCAGCAGCACGACTACGCATCTGCGAACGCTTTTCCGTCTACGAAATGCAATTGCTAGACGCGAGCTACTGTGGAAACTCGGCCGACGCTTACTGCACGATCGCAGTACAACAAATAGTCACCTAAGCTGCTTGAAATGCCAAAACTAAATAAAAGTGTAAACCGGTTGACAATATATACCTTATATTAGCAAGGCTTTCGCGTCCCGCTCCGTGGCTCAGTTGTCTGGGGCGCTATAGGTATGTCAACGCAAATGTTTTGCAAGTCACGAGTTCGAATCCCCGCGGGTACGTGCTTTTTTTTTTTTTGTAAGTTAACTTTTTTGTTTTCCGCCGATGTTTTCTATATTGAGTTCACCTTTTTTTTGGGCCGCAACGTTCATGGCTACACGAACTAGTTCACAAAACGCGCGCAGGCTGGCACTGGCGCGCTAGGGAGTTCTCGTTGGCGTGCTGTTGCCATAAGCACCGACTGCTTGCAGGCAGTGGGCACAGGCCAGAATGAACAGACCCTTGGCCTGGTGCGAACACGCTTTTTACAATACAGGCATGAGGGAGGCAAGCTCCAAATATGGGGGAAAAGCGCATGACATTTGGGCGTCTGCGGGTACGCGGAGGGCGTTCATGCACTGCGTAGGTCTCGGCTAGTGAATGCTACGACTACAAGCCGTCCTGGGAGGCTTATCTTGTGCATTTTACAGCCGACAACATGGCAGAAGCGCGGTACGATGATTACTGAGATATTGAGAATGCCCATCCAACAACGCCATTGGTTATGTTTTACAGAACCGAAACCGAAACCGAAACTGTTGTGATTGCTAACCTTGGGCATCGTCCAATCACGGCGCCCCTCCTCCTAACGTCACAGCCTTAGTTGGTGCGGCCGCCGCAAACCGCGCATGGTAGTTTTTCTTCTTTCGCGCTTTGTAAAATAATTACCGATTTGTCAACCGGATAAACGATGAAAAGTGTGCTAATTTGAGCCAGTCTATGCAGTGCAAGCAAAAACGGGAGCTTGACAAATTCACTTCAGTGTCCCTTTAATGCCCTCTCTCAACGATATCAAGGCGAAAGAATTAAGTGTCCCGCCTTAAGAATCCCATTTTTTGTTGTTCATCTTGGAGCAAGAAAATGGCCTCCACTGTAAAGAGCAAACGGCATCGACAGCCAGCGATTGAAACACTGAAACCAGTCAAGCGCATCGCTTGAATTGGCTATGGGTAGAACAAAAAGTTGTTGTTTTGGTCAGAACCTCGCGCAAGAACCTAGCACATCGAATTTCTTCCGAACGCACCGCAAGAGATCTTCGCTGTAAAAACACGAAATCATTAGGAGGTTCAAGTGATTAGGTATTTCTCTACCACCTAAAAACATCATCATTCCAATCCCACGCGAAGCCAGAAAGGCACGCCCCAAGAACACCATCACTATCATTGGAAGTTGCTCTGCTGCCCTTATTTGGTTCGTCTCACGCGACGCTTTCGCCTTCTGCATTGGAATTGGGACCCTATGGACGACCTAACAGCGGCCCTCGACTCACCTTCCCCAGAGAAGATAACGGAAGAGACGAAGAGTCCCCTTGCAGGCGCGCTAAATTGCTGGGAACCCAATGACGACCGCAGCGAATACAGCTACCCTACCACCGCGCCTTTGCGGCTTTCACGCCGCCGGTCACGGAATGACGATGGTTTCACAGACGTTCTTACAGCGGACAACAGTGGGTCTTCTGTTCCGTGTGCACCACAGTCATCAAATGAAGGTAACCCTGCGATTCTCCCTACATGTCCCGGCATAGTCGTTCGTCAAGAACAGGATATTTTTTCAGGCAGTTCAGGGCACCGGATAACAGCTTCTCTCCATGCGGCGGAGAACAGGTTCTGGTCTGAATTGAGAGAGACCCACGATTCCGCGTCCGTCGGTGTATGCAGCTTTTCTACGCGCTTTATCCAAAATAGCAGTCTGTCTCCCGAAGGAGTATTTCCCCGTGAAGGAGGGGAGGACGATAAGCGAAATGTAGCCCACCCCTGCATTGAAGTCCTCAAACAAGGTGGTGACAGTAATTTCGGAGGACAGGGTGAGGGGCTGGGACTGAGTGCTACCACTGCCTTCCCCGTGCGTGAAGTTTCACTCCACCAGAGTCAATTTCAGGAGGTTGGAACGAATGACGGTTGGCGGACCAGAGCGAGGGGTGACTGTGTAGGACAGGCTAGGCTTCGAAGATCCCTTTCCCGAGATGCCGACATTGAAAGGTATAAAAAGGGTCCTCCAAACATTGGCTTGGTTCATGACATCATCGATAACTTGGTCGAAGAATTTAAGCCCCGCCCCATTTACCCTGGGCCTTCCCGAGAACCACCCAGTCTGGGTCCACCGCGATCCTCGTTCCTGGCGCCTCGTCGATGGTCTCCAGGCATGACTATGTCCTCTCGGCCTCTTGGTCCCGGAGGAGGCGGCGGCCCGTCATCGTCTTTCGAACGAAACAGGGATTCGATTCCGCCATGCCCAAATATCGGCTCGCGCTTCGTGACGTACCCACCTGACGAAGATCGCGACAGGGATCAGATTATAGAGCGCGTGTGGAGCGCCTGCTCACTGCTAGAGTCGATCACGGGAGAGCTGGCTTTGGATAAACGTCTGTTGTACCAATCGAAATCCCACAGACCAACATCAAAGAGTGAGGGAGCGATGGTGAGTGCCATGACCGTTTCGCACGAGGAAATCGAAGATGGGTCCGAGTACCACGATTTGGAGGAACAGGGTACGCCAGCGGAAATGAGCCCGATTGAGCGAACATGGAAACGGAAAGCAAGAAAAGGAAACCTGCATGGCAATCCTGCAAAAATCCCTAAAAGTGGAGAACTGGCACAACGCTCAGTGGGCATCTTTGGGCAGAAAAATCTTAAGGGCGGTGAAGAAATGTGCACGTATGACAGCTCTGAGCCGGAGCCTGAGCGGACGTTGAAACTGAAGGAGAGAAAAGCAAAACTGGATGGAAAACCTGCCGAAATGCCTGAAGGTGAAGGACTGCTGCGACGCTCATCGCCCAGTCACTCGCAGAAAAAGCTTAAACACGGGAAAGAAGACGGTCAAGGCGCGGCCAGGTTCAAAAAAGATTCAGTTGACCGTAGCCCAGCCGCGCTTGATGCTTCCAATGCACCAGCAGTAAAGCCAGACACAGACACCATGAGTGTAAACGCACAAACTCCACAAAGAAAGCCGCTAACTGACATGCTGAATCCTTCACTTGCGAAGAAAGCGGCTGCCGAAAAGCGGTCAAAGAAAGCTACTGCTAGTGACCCCAAGTATTTGCTAGATAAACATGGTGAAAGCCCAAATGCCGATTCGCCAAGAACAAGCTCCTCGGATACCGGTGCCGCTGCCTCGGTAGACGTCAGTAATGCGTGGTCGAAAAGAAGCAGCGGTTTCGTTCGTAGAAAAGCCGTAACTCGCGGAAAGAAGTCCCCAGCCAGCCCGTCTAACCTACTCGGCAAGCAAACTGCTGCCACGAACGGCTCTAGTAAAGTACGTTCCACGAAAATCAAAACAGCAACAGATCACCATGGTGGGCAGCACGCATTCGCGAAGAAAGTACCTTTGGAAAATACTAGCTCTCAATCCGTACTTCATGGCGACAATTCCAAACCGTACAAAGCTAGTGAACGCTGGGCCGGTAAAAAGAGCACCGCTGTTATTAATAAAAAGGGAGAAATTTACGCCGCACTAAAGCCACTTACGAAAGCCTTTGCGGGAAAAGGAGCCAAGAAAGCTGTTTCTGGAAACAAGAACACTCCAAAAAAACAAAAGAGTCGGAGTGAAAGTTCACCGAAAGCTTCCTCACCCGACCACAACTCCACAAGTTCATTTGAGAGCCGTGGGGCTACACAGTCGAAAAAAAGTGAAACGACTTCGCTAAAAAAATGTGGACCTACTAAAAAGACAACGAAAAAGAAAGGACTGACTGCCCATTTCCAGAATAACGATGCGACAAAGAAAAAGTTAGAAGCTGATGACTCAAAATTCAGCGATGAAGATTCCCACGATGCCGAATCAATGAAAGCCCACCTACTCACTTCACAAGGAGGTGGGGAAGTTGTGACTCAAGATAAGAAGCAGTTTCGTTCTATACCAAGTAAATCATCCAAAAAAGTTGAACAGGAGCCCAGTGAAGGCGATTCCAGAGTCCGGAAAGACGTTGACCGCCGGACAGCCTCTGGAAAGGTCAATGCTATAGAGCGGGAATCCTGTGCAAAGATTGGTGATAAAGAAACAAAACTCCCTAAATGGATGACCGATGCCGCGTATCATGACGAGCCCGAAACTACGAACATAAAAGGAGATGTCGAAAAAGGTGGGCGAGGCCACCTTCCTTCAGGGCAGGCACAGCCGGAAACAGAAGCAGAAGAGCGGAAGCAAGAGAGGATGCGCGCCCATGCAGACGCCGGAGCGGACCGTAAGGACTCCTCGGAAACAAGCGAATACGAAAGCTTCAGCAGGGAATCAGATCTGCTCGACGATAAAGAATTCCTTTTGGAACCATCGACGCTCCGTGAAAATCAAAAATTTCCACCAGACCAAGGCGGGGGCCTGGGCACCAGCACTGCAAAAATCAATGTTCTTCCGGATGAGAAGGGCACAGTTTCTGAAGGGAATGCAGATCGCAAGTCATCATTCGCCATAAACGGCGACAGTTCAAACGATGGGGCCAAAACAACCCCGCTAAAGGGTCTACAGAAAAGAGCTTTAGACAATGCAGACGAGCTTGGGAGGCCGTTCTCCTTTAGCATAGGGCAAAGCGGGCAGGCGGAAAAGCCAGATGGCGAAGCTGGGAGCCAGCACGACGCGACCGCTCTCATTTATATACGGAGCATCGCGTCTCGCTCCTCCGACCCCCTGGCGAAAGTTGGCATATACATGCACAAGAAACGTACTCGAAAGGGCGGGGTATCTCGCTCGCAATCATTAAATTACGAGCCGAAGCGAATGACTCGACCGTTCTCGACCGAATGGCGGATTCCGCGGAGCAGCTCCCTAAGTATGGCGCAACCCGATCCTCGACCCTCATTCTGGCGCGGGAGACTGCGGGGATCGCACTCGTTTCAATGGATTGCCAACCATGCGACCTCTCGATTTTACGCACCCATCCGATCGAGGACGTGCCGCACGATGCCGCAAGGGCCTCCCGGTATGGTTTCGCAATTCTACGCACGGAAACCGCTGCCCAGGAGAGGGCTCCCATGTCTATCATCTTCGGCGCAGTACTACGGCGCAACGGCAGGCGTTGACAGTTCAGAAAGCCTCCTTTTCAACCCCCAGATGCAGCCGCTTCCGGCGTTTTTTCCCTCTCCAGGGTTTATGACAAGGCGTTTTCGCACCCCTGAAGGGGCCGAGGTTGTCGTCTCTCTGCACGCAGACTCGCAACCAGCGCTGCCGCTAGAAGCACAAGGGGTACCAACTAAGGCTCCTGAGATGATCCAAGGAGCTTGTTTCTCGAACTTCGCCTGTATCGACGCTTCATCACAGAATGCGAAAATAGGGTTTCGCGGTGCTTCCATCGCAGGTCCTTCTGGTTACTTTAGGAGTCCGACTACAGCCGCCGCCCCGAAAACGTTTAACGTTCAACCACTTCAACCCCTAGTCATGCATGGTGCTACTCCGGATCCTGTTACATCACTCGCTGCAGCAAACGCGGATCAAAAACGGGCACGGCCGGTCGCATCAGTTGACATAAAGCAGAGCTCCACGTTCGGAAACAGTGAGATTTTTCATACTCTGAGTGACTCTGAAGAGAGTATCTCCTTGAGCCCCACGTCGAATATGACTTACAGCATCCAGACTCACCTGACCACGGATGGTGAAGAACAAGCATCGTTTAGGTCAACTGACAAGATTATTCCAACGGGGGAAAATCGGTGGCGCGGTGATTTTGTGAAAACGTTTTACAATCGCGCCAGCGTTATTGTCTACGTAGTTCTCGTGCTGGGAGCTCTGGCCGGTATCACGGAAGGTTTCGTCGGATATGTTGGGCGTTACGCTGCACCATCGGTTTTGTCCGACATTACAGACAGTGACGACGACGTAACCGGCACCCGCGAGGATCCATGGGCGTTTAGTCCTTGGGCCCAAGGAGCCGCCCCGCTATCAGCGAAAGAGGATTGCAGGAGCCCGTGGTGCAGCGAGCAGCTGTTAGCGCTCATTCGCTCACTTAACACTGCTGTGCGCCCGTGCCAGGACTTCTACGACCACGTGTGCTCACAGTCACCACTAGGAAACGCCACTTCTGCCAAGCAACTGGCGCAGCTGACGGAACAGCGCATGGTAGGTTTGTTTCGCCGAACCGTTAAGCCTGGCAGAGAAGCACAAGTGCTGAGGGCCTCCAGACGGCTCTGGAAGGGCTGCGTCGATGTGAACACCCTCAAACGGCTCGGCAATGTTCCATTGCAAGATCTACTCACCAGGACCGGCTTGGGTGGTTGGCCTTACAACCGGGACGATGCGCTCCCCGACGTGTGGGAGGCCGCAGGCAAGTTGCAACGCCTCATGGACATCGCACCTCTCGTCGAAGTGAACGTTCGTCCCGACAACACTTTGCGGCTGTCCCACGGCTACCTCAACGCCACGGTGGGCTCTGACGACGTGCTTGGTGCCATGCGGATTATGCGTCCCGATAGTTCGAGGCTTGGTCAGCTAGCGGAGGATGTGGCCGCATTCGGTCACAAAATAACCGTCCTTGTGAACAGCCACGAGGAAGTCATTTCAGATCACCGCCTCAGCGACGCCTACTTGGTGCTTCGGACCTTTCTCCAGGAGGCCCTGGAGGGTCTCAGACCGGACGCCGCAGCAGTACGCACCGAGCTGGGCAACTTCATCGAACCTGTAGTGCAACTCGTGCGGGAGACGAGGCCGGAGACGGTCCTCAACCTCCTTGGCTACCTTCTTGTGAGACATGTGGACCTCTTCACTCTGCCAGTAGTCACCGCCCATCTCGAATCTGGCCAGCTCACTATAAGGTGAACTTTACTGCCCTATTTTTACACTGTCGTGGTGTCTTATAGATAAGAAAACATCTCTCCATGACGTAAGCACAATGGGCTTATGAACTCCATTGCTCAGTAATATTTTCAATGCCTAATATTTCGTTCCACTTATGCTATCTTTTGGTTCGCGAGTAGTCGTTACTACTTCGAAGCTTCTTTAAATGTAGATAAAGGAAAGATGGAAGATCGTTGGCAGAGGAAGCAAAACGCGAAGGCGGTTTTAGTATATTGTGTTCCCAGCGTGGAAAACAAATTCATGGGTCCTGTAGTCATGCATGATGGCCTCATGCGATTACATTTCCACTAAACGCTCAAACTTCCCCGCGTTTGGCAGCGTAATTACTCAGCCAATGTACGAACATGTGATATGCGTCTACTCACAAAATAAGATGAACCTTCATCGTCTCGTTGTCTTACAGAAGGTTCAATGTTTAGACATCCCATTGGCTCTTCTTACAAAATTGGATGTATCAGCTTCAACGATTTCTTAACAGCTTTATTAAAATACAACATAGCATGGGAAGCAGGGAATCCGTCGGCTACGTTTTTTATTTGTGTACGTTCACTTAGCTCAGATAATTCAGTTTGCATTCTTCTAAGGCTGTTTGTCGTTCGCTAATGCTAACGGGAGGAAAAGTATGAATACATCGCAGTTCTAGCTTTCATATTTCCACTTTTGATGCATTATTTTTTATTATTGTTGTAATGATATGCTGCACTCCCGAGCGTGCTACCTGATAATACCACTTTTGAAAAGGTTTTAAGATTTGCTTAGGTTATTTTTCTTCTCGAAATTCGTGAACGTATGGAAGAAGAAATTATGCATCTGTAATATACGTATAGATAATGGGAGTTTTGGGTATTTATTGGTGCAACGCATTTGGACACGCGGCCCCAGTTCATAGAGCTATAGTTTCTCTAATAAACCGAAACCAAAAACGGAAGTACCGGCAGATAAGCCCGGGGGCCAGGGAACTGTGTGTGGCGTTTGTGTCCACTACCATCACTGTGGTAGCTCCATGTGAAACCAACTGAACTCAAGTGAAGGTTTTGCATCTGCCGTACTCGGTACTCTGGGGTTTCGACCTTTGTAGGGCCTGTGTGCTGGATATTGGTTGGCTAATCGCTAATCACTTATACGTGCAGGAGGTCCCGTTGCACGCGAGTTGTTCTGGAAGGTGCGCTGACGGCGGAGGCGGCTGACGACGTCCGCTATGCAGCGCTCCATACCCAGCTTGACTACGACGCGATACTCTCAGTGGAGACTGATCTGAAGCGTGTACTTTCTGCGAAACTGGCCAGTTTGCCCTGGATGGATAATCAGACGCGAAAGAGAGCCCAGTGGCGACTCCGGGACCTCAAGGTAAGCCAGATGCGCTTAGATACTCCAGACACTGCTATCACGTAGCTATCAGCAAAACATTGCAGCCAAAATCGAACAATTAGAAAGCGATACGACGGCAGGACAAGGGCTACAAGTTGAGACAACTACAGGAGTGGTTATCCAGCCATCCGTTGTCATTGCTGTTAAGCGCTTTCTGCTCCAATTTTTAAAACGCTGTGCGAAATTGTCAAGGAATGTGTTTTAAAAAAAGGAGTGTTTTTCCTTTGTACCCTTCTTTGCCCTTCGTCACCGAAACCTATTTGCAACCTCGTTTGGTGAGCGGTACGTCAAGCCTATTTACCCAAATATTAGCTCACTTATAAAGCGCCTAATGGTCCGCACTGAACAGAATTCGTGGAGGCAGTTTATTCGACGCAACTAAGATAGAGACTTAGAAGTTTTGAAGCTGATATGGAGGCTTATTCTAAAAAGCCGGATCGCGATGTCGTTGCGTTGAAGGGGAGATAATCAAGCACACAATGTTTAGCCTTCTTTCTTTATTAGAACTTATAAATATGGCCAGTCCGGCGTCCAGCGTCTGGGGAGAATCCTTATTATATACTGTTTGCCTTTAAGTGCTCACGCGTAACGTATTGGTTCCACTGGAGGAATATCCACACCCATGCTAGCAGCCACAAGACGAATTTACCCCCTTGTGTGCCGCAAGCATGTAACAACACCGAGACTGTCTTTTTCGTTACGTTCTGAGTATGCGATCGTTATGAGTAAGGGTACATTATGAGTATGCGATCCCGGCGTTAGAGGACGGGAAACAATATGTTCGGTCGTAGATTTGATCACTGGTTTGTTTCCCTTAGACTTGTTTGACCATCCTGGAAAGCCATAGGCGACACCTCAATAAATGCACTCGTAAGGAACAAAGGAGATGTAAAGGGCGGTAGGAGAGACGATGAATGTCGGGAGAGTCACTCATTTGCGACCACAACAGCGAAAGGGCAGTTGTGTTAGTCTTCTTAATGCGGAAGAGTTCGCAACGCCCTGTCGTGCCGCAAGGCCACCTGGAGGTGCTGCACCGGATTGCAAACTTCCAAATCCATTTTTGATATTACGTTGCTTTTGTTTGGATGAAGATTCCTTGCCCTTTTCATTCACGCTAAAAATCATTGTGGTGAAACATGCAAAGCGGCTGGCAGAGAGACACCCAAGTGGTGTAAAAGACGTTGGAAATCTTGTTAAGAGGAGGCACTGCTTTTCAGTAATTTTTCACGTTTTCCAATGCGAAATAAATGGCAATAGCGCATCTTCTCCACCCCTTCTGACAAGGCATTCGCATGGCTATGGGAGGACCCACAGTTTCTAATTGTCACCGAGCACCACCTGGATGTGGCCATGCAGCGCTTCTCGGAATAGCGCTCTTTCCCGCCACTCCTGCCCAACCTATCATTTGTACATAGCCACACAGCAGCCATGGAAAAGGATGGCTGGTATTCTGATTCCCCCTGCTTTTCATAGTTATTACTGCGGTGTTGAAGATATGATTATCGGAACTCATAATCCCTGCCTGGCCTCCTGGGCTGACTTCGAAATTCCGCCGCCTGATTGAAGGAGGTGATGTGTACCACACTGGTCAAAATACCCTCCTTCTCGTCGTTTTCTCTCAGGACGTGCTGCATTCAAGCCCTCTTCTTCGGGTATAACATCCATTGAGACTTGAAAGGAGGTTGCTATATCGTTTTTTTTTTTTTGTTGTTGTTGTTTTCTTTTTCTTTTTTTTTTTTTTTTTTGCTTTGGTTTTGATGTGATCTTGTTTTTCTGGGCCTACTTTTCTACCTGCATTATTTGGGGGACCAGGCTACTACATTGTTGCTGGTACACGTGCGTCAACGCGATATTGTGTTTGTTGGGGCAATGTGGCAAGTTAGGCTCTGGAAACACGTACCCAAGTAGGATGCACAAAAGGAATAACACCGTATGTGTAATACCATGCTTCTAATACCTTACAAGTAGTGCGATAAGTGAGTGAGCGCATATTTCGCTCAGGTACGGTTCACCCTCGGCCGCTACGAAGTAAGCCACGGGAGTGCGCCGCTGTTCCCACCAGAGGCGCTTCCTTCGCAAGCACTGGCAACGTACCAGCTATTCCGCGAGGCGCGCTTCAAAAGCCGCATGCTCCGCTTCGACGCCGTCAAGGACAACGCCACCGACCCGGACTGCACACATGACGCCAGAGAGAAGGTAAGGCGGCGGTGTTTGTCAAAATATTCCAGAGCAAGCGCGGTATAGGTGTCCCGGTTTTATTTTAAGAAGTAGAAATGCCAAAAGTGTCTCCCCGGGATTAGCAGCTCCAGTTCAGAATTCTCTTCTTACCAGATACCATAAACAAGCACTTGAAAGCATCACCTCTAAATATTGTTGGGAAATGTTTGCGTGGAGTTCAGAGCATTCCAGAGATGCAGAGTATTGCTTAAAAGAGCGAAGTCTGTACCCAATTTTATAAGTGAAAAAATGGGCTCCAATCTACGCTGTGAAGGTGGTTGGAAAGCAGAAGCTTTGAACGCCACCCATAACAATTGTCCATGTGACGTCACTTGAATTCACACACGTTGCTCTACAAAGAGCGAAACCAGAGATTCTGCCAGCCGTTACCTGGAATTCGCCAGGGTGGAATCCCGGACTCAGGAGCGTCTGCCACGCCCGGGTTAGAGCGGCGGACGACACCGCCGCTGTAGCCCGGCCGTCCGTCGCCAGAGAACGGACAGGAGCGTCTTTCGAAGGGTGAGACAGCGGAACCTAGCCATCCTGATGTGCTAGCTAGGGGTTACACCACCCAAAAACACAAGCGCATGCACCGAAAAAAATCGGCATGTGCGCTTAGTGATTCCCATTTATAGGAATTTAATAGTAGTTACTTCAGTAAGTTTGTGAATGGCGAGAAAGCTGAGGGAACTTTTATGATCGCTTTTTATTAGATCCAGTTGCTCCTTTCGCCCTTTGTTATACTTGTTAAAACACAATCGAATTGGTATTCACCAATTTAGAAAGCGGAGTCTCATTCGTGCCAAGCAGTGCGCCATAGGTAGCGTCTCTATAGCGGTCAGATGTCTGTATGGGGATTGCACATTTAGTTTTCCCGCCCTGCAAACCAATCCTTAACATATGTTTGCCGTACGACCACTTAATTTCGTCGGGTGCGGGTTACCCTGGAGATGGTGTCTAACAAGTTAATCAAGCCGTGCAAAGGAAGCGCGCAATGGACGCGAAGCACGCCAGAACAGGGCAAAAACAACAGTCGCTACAGCAGGCGACAAAGCCGTCCCTCCAACGCTCCCGCCGGCACGAGCAGGCGGCTGCGTGCGCGGAACGCGGGGTAATAGCGGCTAATCGCCGCACCATCTACACTGTTCTCCGGGAGTGAGAACTGCCTTGCCTCTGGTTATCCGCGTTCGGAGTTTTTTGTCCCGCACGCGACGAACGAATCGTTGGCTCGTAGAGGTAGAAAGCTGTGTTTTAAAACTGCAGATTAATACCGAAGAGAACACAGCGTGATAATTTATAAATGAATATCGACGATATCAATAAGTTTAAAAGGACATCCCTGGATAAGTAATTCGAGAGATTTGGAGGACGCTGTTCTCAAAGCAACGTGTTCTTTCGCCGTCCAAAATAAAGTAGCGGAGAGATGGAAAGAGTACCACCACTCGGGAAAGTAAGCACATTCAACTTGAATTACCTTTCAAACTGAGCATCTTGAAACCCTAAACGTCGGTCATGCCCTAACCTGTCTACAAATCTCCGACTTCCCTCCCTCAGCAGTTTCCGGCCCGAATACCTCACTTACCCATGAGGTGAAGTTGAAGAAACGCTCAGGTGTAATTGTTCTATGCTAAATATTGCTTAGTGAACCAATGCGGGTTTTTTTTGTGTTAAATTAATTGTTTGGTATCACTTACCGGAAGTCTTTTCTTTAAGTAGAATAAATGTCCACTCCATCAGCACGCCACACCGCTACAAAAAAAAAATTGGCCGCCATCCCGCCCTTCGAGAGTGGATGCTCAGCAAAGCTGTGGTAATGGTAAACAACTACTATTAATGGGGCTGGAGGGGTTCAGAACAAGCATGAATCGCTAAGCACGCGGCAAGGTAGCGGGCGAGCAAAATAAGGGCGATTTTCGCGCTTCATTGCTTCACCGTACACTCTTAGCCAAAAAGGACTAAAGGGGCATTGGCATTAGTCCTTTTGCGGACTAAGTGCGTTGCCACTAGAATTTGTCCTTTTTGGGAGTAACGGCAAGGCTGGAGTGTGCGAAATTACCCTGGCTCATTTCTTGTTTTTTTTTTTTTTTTTTTTTAGGTATTGTAGTCGTACGATTGCATCTTAGAGCTACTGGGTTAGATCGATATTTTCCAGCTCGCCTTGATTATTTTTGACAAAACGTTCCCTGATAAAAAATAAGTGAACGTCACATGCGGCGTTTGGCGTTTACCCCATCGCTCATTGTGGCAGCTCCCCGTGATGTAGATACCGCGCACAGTTTGATATGTCAGACGACAGACGTCGCGGCGAAAGAAAACATGCCTTTAGGGAGAAAGAACCAGCGGAGAGCAACGTACCACGGCAGAGCGACGAGAGGGGTGCGACAGAGGAAGAGAGCAAAGTAAAAGCTGGGCGACCGGCGGCGCGGCGACATTATAGGCCTGCGCAAATGAGTTTTTCTGGGCCACATTCGACGCTCCTCTTTATCTTACTCCGTGTGCGTGGCTTCTCTGGCAACAAATGCTAGATCCTGCCTAGCCTGACGAATGCGCTTTGCGTCTGTACACAAGCTGTCAAGCCAACAGCTTGTGTACATTTCGCGCAGTGCGAATCGCCAAAGACCGGACACAACGGACCGGGAGAAAGACAGACAACAACGATGGCAGGCGGAGAAAACGCGTGTGTACAGCGGAGAAATGGGGATTAAATGCAGGGCCGTCCGGCGTGGTGGCGTCGGAAAGATGTAGAAGACGCCAAACAAGCAATAACAAATTAATCTTAAGCATAACAAATTAATTAAGCAATAACAAATTAAGCCGGTCGTGTTCACTAGTCTGTAGTCCCTGGAAAAAACATAGGCATATTTTAAATAGAAAAGAAGTGCATAACGGAAAGTACTTCCGTTTTTTCACTGAACCCATATGTTCTATGGATTTTACGGCAAGCGAACAAAAAGATTGAACACCACGTTTAGAAGAGAGGAGATAGAAGCAACAACACGAGAGTATAAGAAAGGAATTCCCCGTCTTTCCACGCTTTGAAGCTGGTTCTCCAGCGAAGCTGCATGCGTCGTGGAGTATTAACGTGGCCTTCTCCGGTAAGTGTGTGTGTGTGTCGGATCTTTGAGTCTGAAGCCAAGTCGTTACGGATTCAGTCTTTTGCGCACCTCGCACCGCAAGGCGAAATGACAATCGAAAAACACTCTTTAGAGCCTGCTGTACGCGCGCTTCAACTGCTCACTGTTGGCCCCGTGGCGCTGTAGGAGCTTTGCAGCATTTTGTGTGCTCACGATATGCATCCTCGATTTCCTATCGTCGCTTGTGCGCCATCTCGCGGACACCCTCGTTCGACACCGTAGTGGTACCACCCTGCCGAGACCATTACACTCACGCCGCTGTTGTCGGACCCCGTTTCATCGCATGGTGCTTATGCGTAGGCTCCGCTACGGAAAGACAATGTTGAAAAGCCAGCCTACAAAGCCCACGCTTACACCAATTTTGTTGACTTTACTTGGAAAAACGACTGCAATAATGTAATTTATTTATATTGTGTTAGATCATATCGCATTAGCATTATACTGTCTGTATTATTGTAGGCCATATGGGATATCTTAGTTCAAAATATGAAGTATCTGTAACGTTATCATTGTAATCTTCGTCTTTCGGCGCAGCTGCGCCCCGTCACGAGCTATAGGGAAATTACTGAAATGTACAGAGAGCGTAGATGCAGATTTCCCAGGCCTCACCTGCAAATGAGCCGAAAACAGCACACCGTAATCCGAAGAATACAGGCGGGGTCGCTAGCGGATCCCACACTTCTAAACAAGACAGACAAGGCACTCTGGCACATGTCCTGGCCGAGTGCGAGTCTCTTGAGATCGCACTCGGCCACTGGTTTTAGCTTAAATTGCTTCCCAAGGGTCTGACAAGCACGACGGTAGGCATTTAAAAATGCAGGGTGAAGATAAGGGCGTCTTTTCTTGCCAGAAAACGTCGCAATCTCCTCGTTTTGCTGCGTTAGCCGCGATTGCCGATGTTTCGCCGTCCCAAATTTGGCCCAAAATTCGCGCTCAGCGAATCATGCGAGCACTCGTTCGAAAGCTCGCTTGCCGGCCTACTCGCAGCTGCAAAGAATTTGTTTGTGTGGGAAACTCCGCCGACGCCAGAGCCGAGCAACCGACGAAGATTAACAAGTCGGCGTAGTCTTGTGCCGTGCTTCTGAAGCCCATAACTGCACGATTTATACGACGGAGAGGCCAAAGCGAGTAACCGCGGAAACGCACACGTCTAGGCGAACGTCAGGATTCACTTTCGAGAGCATGTGGCTCGAGGATCCACTGCAGGAACAAAAAACAAAAAAAAAAAACCCTTCCCCCTCTTAAGCGCGTCCGCGCCCGTTTCCGCGCCCCGAGTGGCGGTAAACCGGGACCCAGGCGCACGAAGGCCGCCTCGGATGCAATAGAATTGAAAAAACATGCCGCTGTGGTTCTTGAGCGCCCTGGATGTTGCACTGCGGCCGCGGCTATAACGCGCGACCAGCAATTCTGGCCCCTTTAGCCACCCTTACAACGATTCGCTGGGTCGTAGCGAGGCGGTAAACCGGTACACGGCAGTCGTTTTAATTTTGACTCGTTCGAAAGAACACCGGAAGCACGGTGCTGTGCGTCTAAAGCGCCTACACCAATGGAAATCGGGTTTTTCGGGCCAACGAACGTGGCAATCGCCTGGTTTTGTTGCAGCAACTGTAGCTTTTTGGAATCGTGCTGCAGGTCTAAAAATCCGTTTTAGAAAATCGCCTTAGCACTCGTTGGAAAGATCGTTCCGTGGCCTATTCGCAGCCGCAAAGAAACCGTTCGTGCGACCGAGGGTCCCTGACCCAGCGCCGAATAACAGACACGCGGAGACGAAAATGCTCTCCACAAGGCACCCCGCCGAGATACGGGCCCACGTGACTGCACCTTGTAAATGCCTGAGAGGCCAAAACGAGTAATTGCTCAAAACGACACGTCGTAGGAAACGTGGGGGTGGGGTTCTCGTTTTACTGCAGTGCCCAAATGAGTAAGGTACACCTTTCGCGCCAGGACCATACCCATGCTCCGTTGTCCCGCCATGAGTGGCTGTTAAATTCGTCCTAGGCATTCGAGAAAGGGAGTGCTGTAGAATTGGAAAAAATGCCTCTCGGGTGCTTGAATGCTCTCAAATTTTACTGCCAGCGCGGGTAATCCGCCAGTTCGGTCATTCTGGCCCGCTCAGCCTTTTTTGCATCACTTCGCGGGGCCCTTAAATCAGCCCACACCGCTATTTTCTATACTCTTTTGTTCGCGAGGACATTTCAAATACGACGACGGTGCGTCTTAACCGCGTAGAGCAAATGTAAGGGCGTTTTCTGGCAACGAAACATCCAGAACACATAATTGTGGAGCTTCCGGCGCGGTTGTCGCTGTTTATCCGCTCGCTTGCGGGCCTACACAGTTACACTTGCCCTCACGAAATGGGGCGACCACTCGATAGAAAGCCAGTTTACCGGCCTACTGGCATTCATAAAGAAATCGTTTGTGCGAACAAGGTCACTGACCCAGAGCCGAATAACCGACGCCCAACTACGAAATCGCTCCTTTGCGGGGCACTCCGTGTGCATTCGGACCCCGGAAATGTGCACCTTGGAAACGATTGAGAGGCCAAAACGAGTAACCCCGCAAAACTAGACGTCCTAGCGAACGTGGAAATTTGGTTCCAGTTTTTCTGCGGCACCCGGTTCGGGTTCAAAAAAAATTTTTTCTGCTCCCCATCCAAAAAAAGTTCGGCTTTTTGCAGTGCTAATTTGTCGCACAACAGAGCCCCCTCCTGCGGGGGAACTTCGAAGCCTTGTATACAACATTTCTCCGGACTGTGCCCAGGTTAAAAAAGGACCGATGCCGCTGGTTTACATTTCGTTAAGGGTCTGACAAACACAACAGTATGCGTTTCATGTGCGTAGAGGGACGATAAGGGCGCTTTCTCGGCCACCACACATCGCAATTCCACCATTTTGAGGCTTTTGTGGCGATTGTCGTGCGTGAGAGTTAGATTGGGACATAATGTGAGATTGGCAAAGAGCCCTACCTGCACCACAAAAGTATCGAAGGTTGGTCTCGAATTGTAAAATAAATGAATTGCCTTTACGGTAAAGTGATTTTCGATACCCGAATGTATGTAAAAATAAAGGGGGGGGGGGGACATTCTAAGCGAGACGACAGCCAGGGGAGCGGGCCCAGGGAAACTCCCCTGATCTTCCCTAGGAAGTAGCTGGAGGGGTTGGGAGCAAAGGAAGAGGATAATAGAACAGATGATTGTGTTATGGAAATGTGGATGGCAGTGGGGAGAGCGAGTTTTTTTAGAACTGCGCACACTCGTTCGGAAGCTAGTTTCCCGTTCTTAGGGCAGCCCACCTTAGCTTTTATGCAAAAAGGGCGTCCGCCGCGCCGAGTAACTTTGCCACAGATCATTGTTCGCCGAGGCTGGGCTTTAATTTGAAAATCCTGTAACCTGCAGGCTAATAACAGGGTGTCGTCGTGTGCGTCGTTCAATTCTGCGCATGCTGGGGCCAACACACGGGTATAAACCCCAAGGGGAAGCGAAATAAAAAAAAATGTTCGCCCCGGCGGCCGGCGTCTGCCGGAGCGAGGACTAACTTTTTCACACAACCGCGCGAGCCTCGGGCTCGAGTTCAAACCCTTAGCCTGAAGGCTAATAACGGGGTGCCATTTTGTGCGCCATTCATTTTTGTGCATGCTGGGGGCAAGACCCGGGTCGAAACCCCAAGGAGAAGCGAAATAAAAAGGAATTTCGCCACGGCGGACGCCGGCTGCCCGGGCGCGAACTTTAACTTTTCCACACAACCACGCCATCCTCGGCCTGGAGTTAAAATTCTTTGCCTGAAGGCTAAAAACGGGGTGTCATCGTGTGCGCCGTTCAATTCTGTGCATGTTGAGGCCAAGAGCCGGGTTGAAATCTGCTTTACTTAAAACACAAATGAAATGCTCGTAAGACATTTTTAGAGGCAATAAAAGTCCTCTTATAGGAAAATATCAGGGCTTAGGATTTTATAGGTGTTTGCTTGGTCCTTGTAATTTAGCATTTCTACAGTACATTTTTCCTCGCGAACGCTAAAAGTACCGCACCCTGGCCGTACGCCGCTTCGTTGGAAAAGACGCTTCTTGCGCTGTCACTTCTATTGGCGCCAACAACTGCGTTCGGCTGGCTTGCGTAGCACAGGGTCTCTCCAACCCCTGGTAGCAGCTTACTGGGCCAAAAAAATTAAAAGAAAGCAGGGTAGCTAGGTTTAGTTTGTGGGGTTGTTCGCTTGGGATGTTGCAGGAGATCGCTGCCACTGTTCTCACAGCTGACATGGCTCAGACTGCGGTGGCGGAATCGCGTTGCTGTAGAATTCGACACATCGGGCGGTGGTTTGGGCAGCTCTAAGGATGGTGCTCATTTGGGCTGCATTATGCCTGCTCATGCCTCCTCACATGTTTTGTCCACGGACGCCTCCACGTAAGATGAACTGCGTAGCGTACAAAGTCTCTACTAGTCCCGCCGCATAGACCTCTTTTATCAACCGCGACTGTAACTCAGAGCCAGGGGTTTTCACATTTGGTTAATGATATGCTTTACGTCCATTGAGCGACCATGGGATGCATCTCCTCTAGCTATTTGTATGCAAACTACAGATTCAATGTTGCCAGAAGTCAACCACCAGTCCTAAACTACTGCAAACGTGTTACTGAAAACCGCAATTTCAAGTTTGCGTATGAAGGAGTAGCCAAAGTATTCTTAGTTGACCCCCTGTTCCTCATGCAAGCCCCTTCAGTCCACGAACGCTTGCCATCTTTCGTGCAGGTGCTGTATCTGCGGCTGTCATCGGCAGTGGAGACTCGGGACACACGGAGTCCGCTGTGGCCAGTGCTGCAGGCGGCGCGGTTGGCACCCATGCTTTCCCGGTGCATGCTGCGCGTGCTTCTGCGGCCAGAGACACCACCGCACCGCGAGGCACAACACCGAGCCAACGGCTTCTCGGCTGCGGGTAGCGCCAGGTTCGACGGGTTGTCCGCATGCCTGCGCGCACAGCACACCCTCGGAAGGTCGGCGTCAACTGGTCGCGCACGAGACGGGCTCGCGGCGATCCAAAGCGCAGCCCTCGAGCCGGCCAGAGACGCCTACGACGCGTACGTGGTGCGCCTGGCCCGTGAGACCCCGGTGGAACAGCTCATAGGGAGCCACGACACCCGCACTCCGCTCGAATGGAACCAGGTGAGCGTTTCATATCCCTTTTGTTTCTAAAGCGGTATTTGTTGAGCCCAAATATATTTCCCTTAACAAACTTTTCATGGAGGCTATTCTTCTTAAGAGAACTGTTTTCTTCCCAAGCGGCTTTACATCTTCCTAATTTCTCAGGCCGCTAAACGAAAAACTTTAGAATTCACTTTCAATTTTCATTTCAGGTGATGACTAATAGTAATTTTCAGGGACTGAGGCCTGAGCTAGTTTGTAAAACATGAAGCAACTTGAAAGTGCTAACGTCCGACCGGGATAACTGTAGACCAACGACGACACAACGTGCTTAACGCTGTCGTTCGGCCGTTGTACAGGTACATGGGGAAAGTGTTGGCTTTCCATTAGCATCATAACCAGTTGTGTAACTCACGTCGTCCACTTTACCGATTGGTTCAGTACACTAAATCGTTTTCGCTATAACAGTTTTCAATTGGGCACATCTCTCGCATAGCTATAGGTTCAGTCAACAGAAAACTTTTGTTGGCTCTCGCTTCAACGGCAGCATGGAATCTGGGAGGCCTGGCCTCCGAGTAGCGCATGCGTTGCACTCTCCAAAGAGAGTTTTGTGCAGTTCACCCCTTTATTATGACTGGGAAGAATCAGTGCTCGTACATTTGTGGCCAGTTTACAAAGGCTTCTCCGGGTTTGTAAAATACGAAAACTGTGCGAGATAATGAGCGAGGAGATAAGGTTGGAGTTTTATTTAAATGTGTCAAGTTCACTTTTGTCTTTTGAAACACACTATTGCGTTCCAAGTTTCTCGAACAGAATTTTCAAGTGAACGAATTTGTAACAGCTGAGCTGTCTAAGCCTGACCATAGTTCGTTCACGTTTGCAAAAAAATATCAAGACGGAAAATCGGCCGGCGCGATACACCTGGAATGACCTTCGCGCAGTCGCTTTAGCAAAAAAAGAAATACGGAGTGCACGTGAGCTTTCGCGTCGTGAGGAGAGCCCGGAGTAAAGATGGTTGTGGTTCGTTTCCCCGAAGTCCGGTGTCGATCAGGAACCCAATCGCCCGGGCTCCGGTTGATTTGGCAGGGGGCTGGCAGGGCGATGGTGTTGAAGTTCTTCGAGACGGCGGTCGAGTTGACGAACTCGAGGCGTTCTGGTTGATTAAGTGAAACGAACAGTTTATATACAGCTATTTACAGTAGAAAAACTGGGTACATGAGTAATGAAAAGAAAAACTTCAAACTTAGCTAGACGCTAGCTCCAAGTGCGCACAAATCACTCGAGCCCCTCAACTTCGTCTAACTCTCCTATCCTCGGAGCGTACACAAACCGCTCGAGAAACGACGGCCGAGACTCTGTCTCGCCGCAAGATCCGTCTAGTTGCCCGGTACGGCGCTGTACCCTAAACCTCCGACGCGATCTTAACCTCTAGCCTAGGAAGCTCACAAATTCCAACCTAGCTTTAACGGTCGAGACTCCTTGTCCCGCCGGGAACTGCCCAGCTCGGCGCTCAGACAAGAACGATTTCTAACGGCCAAGTCCGGCCTTATAACACCTCGAGATCACACTCTCTCGGGAACGCCCCTGTAGCGTTCGTACACGCGTAAGGGAGTGCCCAAATTCACGTAGACAGCTGTCACTCAGCGCGCTACGAAATATTCAATGAGGCGCCGCCATCTTTGGGTCAACGGCACGCCCGCGGGCGAGCAAGTGCGCGCGACCCCGCGGGTGAGGGCGAACGGCGGCGACAGTGCACTATGCCGAAGGAGCGCGTTAACAATGGAGGCTCGCGCGGCGCACGCCCCGACGTCGGCAATTACACCTCCCGGCGCTTCTCGGAACCCGGCGGCGCCGTCTGCGTTTTCAGTGGGGGATTATCCCCGTGGTATTCGGTCGGTCAGACAATCCGTCTCCCGTGCGCGCCGTGACGAATTGGCGACGGCTGTGGTGTAGAGTCCACAGTGTTGAGCCACCAGACAGAGTCTCCCGCGCAGTCTGCACGCCTGGCCACTGACCTCATAAGTGGACCTTACACCCGGCTTCGCTCAGGCTTGCGCGTGGGCTTCCACTACGTGAGGAGCTCCCGCCTTCATCGTCGTCGTCGTCTTCGGCGCGCCTGTCGCTACTCAGCTCCCTCCTGCGTAGATCTCCGGAGGCCGTTGTGTTGCCGGCGGGACGTTTTTTGGTCGGTTGAACTTGGGAACTCCGGGGCGGGCTCGTTGAGGCAGGAAATCCGTGGGTGGGTCGGAGGGAGGCGAAGTTATTGGGGTTGACTCGGTCAACGGTGAGGACGTCTTGACGGCTGTTAATGTCGAGGGAGACAGTGCTGGCTTTCCTCTCGCCGTACGAGGAACGTGCATGGACTCGCTCTTTCCGCTCCCTCTCTCCTGGGATCCAGTGTCACTTTGAGGAGTAGCTAGGTCGAAACACAGCTCTGCTATATCTCAAGACTTGCACCCCAAGTGCTTTGTTTTTCGCTAGAGTTAGAGGTGTAAATACATCCACAATTTTTATTCCTTTTTTTGCAATAACCAGTTATGCGCAGGTATCTTGCGGTGGTAAGGTAACCTGAAACGGCTCCGTGAATTTCATAGCGATTCCTTTGGCGATTCCTGTCAGCAAATTTCGTTGACACGACTTTAGCGGTCCAGGTTTCCGTGTCGCTCGGGTGGCGGGAGAAGCAGGGTATCTGCATTCAGTAGTTGCAATGCGAAAGCAATAACTGGTAAGGGGACAAAAAAGCCGGCGTTGGCGTCTGAAACTGCGAAACGGCTCCTGCAGCCCGTGATTTCAAGTGTTCCGTAGCGCGCGCTGACACTCGGCAGTAGCGAAAAGTGGCGGTCTTAACCACTAATGGAGGGAAGAGCGAATACACGCGTGGGAACAAATAGACACTGAAAGCCACCATCGTCGCCAACTCTCCAACACATGGTGACAGGAACCAGTAGTGGAGCAGCGCGTAAGAGAGGTCGGAGCTATTCGAAATCGTAAAGCCGAAATGGATCGCAAAGCAAATCATCTCATGTGGCAAGAGGCGGCCGATGTCCTAGAGAGCGGGAGGCGGAAGGATAATGTGTCAACCTTTCATATAAACACTAATGCTTCAGCATAGAGAATGATTAAGTGCGTGAGTGTATTCTGACTGTTTTTTTATAGCCGGGCTCTATATATACGCTGCGCGCATGGTCGATGCCCATCTAGCTACGCGTTGCGTTCTTACGAAAAAAAATCTGTCTAGTTTCTCGGGAATACTCCGTTACCTTCAATGTAATGTAGGTATCTTGGAAAGAAAGTATGTGAAATATGGCAGCTGAGACGGCTGTATCATCGCGATGAGTTTCATGTACTTGACAGGAGCAGCTTAGAGTGAAGTTGTAAACGTTACAGAAGTCTTCACGGGGCTCAGTACGTGTACATCTACGGAGGGAGCATGGCTATGGCAAATGTCCGCAAGGTCTGCCTTGTCAGAACTTTTCCCAAATAAATTGTGTACCAATTAACAGCTAAGACTATTGAGAGTTTTTTCCGGGTTTTTTTTCTATTTTTCTTAGTTACCCAGTTCACAGAGAAGCTGTAAATATTGTGGAATTTCCTTCCGCTGCCAGCCCATCGTCTTCTAGGGGGAGGAATACGGACAGCCACAATGGTTTTCCGTTAGAATAAAACTCTGATCCTCTCACGTTTCATTCAGCTAATTAAGTAGGAAGCATGCTTACTCGAAAATAACAAGAAAATGTGTTTGTTTTGCGCACTACTTGTTCTGCGCCCCGGTCAAGGCATATAGTGGCTCTAGCTTCGCTGTACGGCCTTCTTTACAGAATGGAAGTGCTCATGAATTATATTTTTCTGGTAAAACCAGACGCTAAAAGAATTTTTCTCTCGTGCCGCAGCTCTTCTACGTTGCCTATGCTCGCTCATTATGCGAGAGCCCGGACAGCCCAGTGCTGGCAGAGCTGGGCACTCCGCAGCGGGAGATGGTCAACGGGCCGCTTTCCAATGACCAGGATTTCCACCGGGCCTTTAATTGCCTTCGAGGGGAACCCATGCGACCAGAGCCAACGTGCCACTTTTGGAACAGCCCGACCCGATGATAGACCAGCGCCACCTGCGTTTCCCTTTTTGCGCTTTGGCATAGACTGAGGCGCAGCGTAGCGTTGTAGTTGATGCGTAAACGAGCTAGATCAGGTTCGACCCGCTGAAAATTTCGAAGTTGTCTAATTTATGAGCGTCTTAATATAGAAAGTAGATAATTTCCTGCTGCATATGCTCCTGCGAATACTTGTGTTTCTCCACGGGATAGGCTGTGATGTTGTTAAAGCAAGATCGAAGCCGTATCTTTATGAAAACGGTTCCAGATTAAGACCAGGGGGCTTAGAAGATCAAAGATATGGTGTTTTAGTCCATGAATGTTTTCCGTATATCTTTCATCGAGATTGAGCATTGCGTAATTTCTATTGTAATTCGTGTAAACATATCTTCTTGCACGCCCAGCAATGCGACTAGCTACAGAAGTGATATTGTAGACAGGCAAGCACACGAAAATACGTAGTCTGTGCAAAATGTATAGTGTAATTTTTTTATTACACCGTTATACTGCAAAGCTGTATATCACTAATTCCCAGTTGCCCTTCTGTTGAAGCAGGTTTACTCGGCACCGCTTCTGCACTGCTCGCCATTGCTGAGGCCTCTGTGACAACTTTTATGAGCCCCGCAACCACCAATGCGTCCTTTACAATTACTCAATCGGCTGACAATGGCGGTAGCCCCGTTTTCCGCAGTGGCAATTTATCTCGCTATGAGACGTAGGGGCTTCATTCGCTCGTAGAAGGAAGAGCGGAAATTTAAGGAGGATCGACGCCCGCGGAAGCGCCAATGGCCGTGAAAACAATGGAAAGCCGTGCCGCAAAAGTTGCAGTCGCCGCCCTTGGCGCAACAAGTTCCAGCTGGCAGACTAGCTGCGAATCCCTACCGGATTGACAGCAACTCGCCCGCTCGGAATTCCAGCGGGAGCAAATAGCGATAATATAGTTTTTTTACCGCAGGAAGACCTCACCATACCAAAACCCGCCCAAAGTACATCTTCCCTTGTGATTACGTTTTTAGGGGCTCCTGGAATGAAAGTTTGGTCGGTATTCCTGTCCAACTTGAATGGCCCCTGTAGTGACGTTCCGGCCGATGCCTTTCACGTCCGAGCGCGCGCCAATAAGCTGTTGCTCCCTTATTCGTCATTTTCGGGCGGTTGCATCCCGTCGCAGTCTTCACGTGCTGACCTACGTGCTCTACTAGAGGGATATGTCCATACTCACATCTCAGAGACCGATGCGCCCGGATTGCAGTCCTGCATTGATGCGTGTTTTGTGTTGGTATGTTACACGGACAGCAAAATGATTACGATGCCGTAGGGAAACCGACAGCCACAAGTTTGGCCCCTAAAAAAACTACTTTAGTGATTCCAAGTTCCATTCCCCTGGTTACTCCAAAATACACTCATTCGCTAGTTACAGATGTTTTTGTTTTGGGCACTCCTTCTACTGCGCCCACCTTCGCTTCTCATACTCCTTCATAGAGTAGAAGGCACTGATTTTTTCTAACGTGTGCAAATTTATAATACCTGGCTTTAAAAACATAGCTAGGTTTCATTTTTCAGGCGCACCCTTCGACAGTACGTTATTCATACGATTAACTTTTGAACCGGTCCCCATTCACCGGTCTACGCAGCTTGTTTGCGTTAAGGAAAACCTTTGTTCTGTTCAATTGTGTAGCATACAAGCTTATACTGCATCAAGGAACGTATTTGTTTCAACATCGTCAGGGCTCAGCAATAGACTTTGAAATCGTATCTTATCGCATACAAAAAATTAATTATGACTAATTAACAAAATGTTTGCAAGATATTCGTGTTTCCGAGAAAAATACCCGTGCGTTATATTTAATAGATTTAAATACATTCCTACGAATTTCACTGTGGTAATATATTGTACGCAAAGGTGCTTGCTAACAATTCTATTGCCTGCATCATTTCATTTAGGATTATATTGAATAACTTTTCAGTAAAACGACATCTTCATACAAATGCTTCCTTCCGCGAGCTTTGTCAACGCCCTTGTCAGACAGACAGACTACTACCTTGCTGTCGACCGTGCACAGCACAAGAGTGCGCAAAAAGCAGCCGCCTTGTTCGAATTTTTTTTAATGATCCTATATTGAAGCGCAAGCAGACTCCTTTCCGGATGGGGACTTGTGGGGGATATTCCTGAGCGCAGAAACCCCTGGCAACGGATTGCCGTCAGGGACCGTGTTACAAGGCCGACAGCCGTGCAGTTCGTGTAAAATTGTTGTCGAGACAAAAGTTATAGTGGGAAAACCTGAAGCCGGCTATTGACCAGAAAGCCGACGTTGGCGCTCACGTCGTCTTTTGAAGCTGAGAACAGTTGCGAGGTGACTGCGAATGGTTCGTTGACATGAGGTTCGCTCCCCCTATTATTAACAGCGGACCTGTTCTTGGTCGAGGCTAGACGTGGTGACGCGGGTGAAGCTCCGGCTTCGACGATGAGCGGCGCTTGATCGAAAAGTCTGTCGATGCGGCAGGGGATCAAGTCATCCTGGTATGAGGACGCCTCTCCGAAGCATTTCCTTGATTTAATTAGTCTTTTTCTCTCTCTCGCGTCACTCGCCCACATGTGGCCGGGCTCGAGATTCCGTTCTCCTGTGCGTGCAAGTTCACCACTCCCTGCATGCCCCCAGTATCATGCGCTGGTTTGCTTCGACAGTTATACTGCTTTTGAGCAACAGCTAGGAACACCCCACTGTTTCTGTGGTCCCAGCTGATTAGAGCTCGGTTTCGAAGCTTGTAAGAATGCGAGGGATGGCGCGAATGTAGTGCGGTATGGCCGCAGCCCCCTACCATATATGAAAAAGCATCCTGGAGGCTTCTCAGAAGCCGCATGTAACATCATGGCAGCTTGTAGGCTAGGAGAAGGTATTTTTAGGAGTGCACGGAGCTGTGTTTCTCCTGTTTCGTTAGGCGTTGACGCTCGTGGGTCGATGAGGGTAAACAAAAAGTAAAGTAAGCTCATACTAACGCGACTTGAAGGTAGCGACGCTGTACGCAACTTCATGACTATCACAACGGTATAAGTCCCCGATTCCAGCCGATTTGCGTGTTGGTTGCTGCTAAGATCATTGCTTCACCTTTGTTGCTATAAGTATTAGCCTCTTTCATTTTTGTAAGATATCATCATTGGTGTATACACCTTGTGTGAGCATTAGCACGTTTCCCCACACTGACACCATTTAGTTGGAGGTGCGTTTATAAATCATCATCGAGTGTACTTAAGTACCGTTTATCTCCATTAAACACTTCAGGTAATTATTATCCTTCTCCCTCGGTAACCACTTCCATTGCCTGTGGTGGTGGTGGTTGTGGAGTCGATGTTTTCGTTCCTATTTGGAACGAAAATACCAAGAGCCTTCTTCTGGGATACCCCTACCATTGATGCTGTTACTGTCGTTAGTGGGCTTTCTTATTTTGTTAACCTACTATGTCGCAGGCACTTGGCAAGGAAATCTGTACTGAAAACGAAGTGCCAAGTCTGCAGGACCAATCCTGCATGCAAGGGAAGTTGCCGCTGTGTTTACTACCTCTTGTAATTTGGGGAGACTTCTGAACCCTGCTGTGCATTTTTTAAAGTTTATTAGCAATCTCTAGGAGGTTTTTACCGGTTGCTTAAGCGGCAAGGAGCTCCATCATGGCAGCATTATGGATGTGCTGCAGCCCTTATTCACAACAAACACCTTAACGGCGATGGTTGCGACCAGCACAGTGAGGCCTTGGCAGCAAATTTAGTTCGGTTCTGTATATATTGTGACACGGATTCATTTCTATATAAAAGGCTTAAACAAGTTCCGTGATTACATGCGAAGCTGGGAGCGACACCTTAAACTTAGCCGTCGCTAATGATCGAGGGCGAGATATGAAAATGCGTTGGCAAAAAAAATGTCAATTTAAATCTCTATGTTAGCGTTATTCCCGAACCTTTACCTGTGTAGACTTTGTGCATGATTTCCCTCGTTACGTTTCATTTGCTGGTCTATTGAAAATGAAAACAAAATGTGTATTTTCTTCCAGTTCCATTTATTTGAACCTCCATGTTAGCGAAATTCTTGAACCTTTACCTCTATAGTAGACTTTGTGTATGATTTCCCGTGTTATATTTCATTTTTGTCGTGGTCAATATATTTTATGATCTATGTTTTGCTTTGGTTTTATGCGCGTGTAATTGTACTCAGCATACTTCTGAATAAAATTTGTGTTAATTTGATTCAACTCCTTTCTTGACCGAATCAGGTGAAATGTGGTGCGATTAATGGAATGTTGTGGGAATAACTGAGCTAACCGCTGGGCTAACCCCTTTTTAGTTAAAAAGATATCTCGCTTGCGCCTGTCATTTCTGTTCGGCCAGACGACAGCATTACACCACGGTGATCCGTAATTATCCCAAGCGGGCCACTGCTTAAATACTGCTGTAATAACAACTCACGCAATAAAAAACAAACGCAACTTATGATATTAATCCACATAACTGCCGTCCGAGCGTAAATTGCAAGACAACAAATAAGAATTTATCCTGAGAAGCCATCATCCCAGTCCTCGTATTTTTTTCCCGTCATTTGTTTCAACCAATTATGTCCATCAAGCAGCACAAAAAGGACACAATCATAAAGCAATCATGAACTGGTTCATATCAGGCAATTTCACGCAAAATACTTTTTGATGGGAAGTTGGAATAGCGAAAATGTCGCTGCAATTACCCTACTTACAATCCGCTTCGACTGCTGCACCGAAGGAAAATCCGTAATTTTTTCGTTGTTGTCAAACGGGAAAGGCAAAACTAACTCAAAATGAGCGGCAGCGTTTATTTTTCATGTCCTTACCCACAGTCCACTGTACCTTAGAACAAATTTCGAGCGCTCCGCGCGTAAAACAGCAGCGTTTCCTGGCCGACTGGGCGCGCGGCCGGTTGAGCACAAAGGTCGCGGGTTCGATTCCCGGCCGCGGCGGCCGCTTTTCTGATGGAGGCGAAAAGCAAAAAGATTCCCATGTGGTCGAAATTAATCCGGAGCCCTCCACTACGGCGCTCCTCATCGCCTGCGTTGCGTCGGCGCGGTAAACCCTACAATCAATCAATGGGCGCGCGGCCGTGCGCGCGGCCAGCCGTCGCTTTCAGTGGTCGTTGACTACAGCGCGCCGCTATTTTCTGCGCGAAACGTGCACCTCTTCGGGCTGCTGGGCGAGCCACTCTAAAACTTCTAGTACACTCTACTACAGCTGCAGCGTCCGCCGCTCTAGACCCGTTATGAGTCGATAGAAAGAAAACGGAGAGGAGGGTCTTACGAAAGGTGAGACAGCGGAACCTTCCCCATCCTGAGGTACTAGCTTGGGGCTGCACTTCGCGTGACAGAAGCGAAAACACCGTAACAATTCGGCATGTGAGCTTACTGATTCCCATTTATACCGATTTAAACTAGTTAGTTCAATAAGTCTGAGAATTGCGAGAGAGCTGAGGGAACTTTTATAATCGCTATTTATCAGAACGAGTTGCTACTTTCGCCATTTTAATTACCTCTTAAAACGCACCCGAATTGGTATTCATTCATTTAGAAAACGGAGCCCCATTCGTGGCAAGCAGTGCGCTAAAGGTAGCGTTTCTCTAACGGCCAGATGTCTGTGTATGGTTTGTACATTTTGTTTTCGCGCCCTGCAAACCAATCCTTAACGTCGGGTGCGGGTTATTCTGGAGGTGCTGTCGAACAAGTTAATCAAACCGTGCGAAGGCAGCGCGCAATGTACGCGAAGCTGCGCCAAAGCAGGCGCAAAACAACCGTTGCTAAAGCAGACGAATAAGCCGTATACCGCCGATGCTGCTGCCGGCGAGCAGGCGCTTCCACGCGGGGAACGCTGGTTAAATTCGCCGCGCCATCTACAGTGTGCTCAGTGAGTAAAACCCTCCACTTCCCCCTCCTTCTGCAGCGGCCTCCGCCGCGTTGGGAGATTGTTGTACTGCACGCCACTGTAGAGCCGTTGGCTGGTAGTGCTAGAAAGCTTTGCTTTAAAATTCTCTGCCAGTGGATACAATTGATCTCAACTGCACTTTTCGAATGCCGTGTAGACTTGGAAAGCGTGATGAGGCCATTGTTTTCCACATTTTCCTCAACGTAGCTTTTACCAACCACTATTTTTATAACACGCGCCGAGTTGCCCGCGCTCACGGTCACGCTTGTAGCGTTTGTGAGGACATTCAGCATGTACTGTGTGTGTGTCCTGGTTTTGCAACTCCACGGCTAACCATTAAGGCAACTTTGGGACGGGGAACTGATGCAGCCCGGAAGCTTAGTGGCGCTATCGGTTCATGAAACTCAACTGCTGTGTTGTCCCGGACTACAACTGCCTTCGCGTCATTTCTTCGTCACTCCGGCCTGAAAAAATCTCTGTCAAGGTTTTCCTTGCCTTTACTACTGTGCGTTTTCTGTGTGTGAGTTCCTTGGTCTGTCGGTTAATGTGTGCTTATCTGCGGTTTTAATGTTTGCATGCCGTTCAGTATCTTCGCTCATAATCACCCCTCTCATGTTCATACAGAGTAGCAAGCCAAGATCGCAAATAGTCTGACTTTCTCATTAAAGGCATCGCTTCCCCTCCCCGTCCTTCCCTTCTACATCGCATTTGCGTCTCTTTCCCCACTTTCGTTTGTTTCCCTTTTGGAAAGAAGTACTGTGACCGGCTTCTTTTCTCCTGCACCGTGTTTGCACCTGTCATGTCGCTTTTATTTTTTCGCCTTGCTGGGGGAATTACCTCAGCAAGGAAACTGGCACACGCCACAGCCACCCTAGAATAAGGGTTTCGTGCTGCTGGTGGGCACCTGTTCCACTCACGCGCCATCATGTTCAGGTGTTACGGTACACTTTTAGATGCAAAAGTTCACAGTTTTGTGAATTTTGTGAAGCAGGCACGTAACCCCTCAAAGATCCCCATTTTGGCCCAATCCCCCAGGTGGGCGTGCACTACGAAGAAAGGTCGAGCTGCTCTACCGCTCGAAAAGTGCTGCGACAGCACAGTCGGTGATCTTTTAACCGGTTTATTGACTGGAGAGGTTGGGAGCGAATGTGCGCCCGGCTACTCCATTTCACCAATAAAGGGTCATAGACCCGGCTATAAAATTCAACTGTTCTCGGCAATTTCGTGAGTTCTAATAGTTGTCTATAAAATAGAGCATACGGCTGCTACTATGTGCACTCGAAAGAAATTTCACCGGAGAAAACGTGAGTTTTTAATTTCTTTCTGCAGTGGCGGCAATTTTCTTGGCGGGGCAACAACAACAGCGCTTTCCGCACAATCGGGCACTTAAGGCTTTCGGCCTAAATGTTTGTAATACACGCAGAATCGTGCTAAAGATTGTTTTTGGAGCCGGAAATCACGCGACAGTAACGGGCGCGAACCTACGAGCGTGAGCGCGGGATCGCTTTCCAGGAAATAGGAAAAGCAATGCGCGAGGAGGACCTGCATTGGGCCGTTTATTGGGCGCTGAGTGCTCCCAGGGGAAGGGAAACATATGCGGCAAAAGAGGGGGAGGCGCTTGTGGACTTGCAACACGTGACGTCTCGAGAGGTGAAAGAACGGGGAAGGATCTGCCTGGTGATGGCCTACGATACGCACGAGCTTCGGAGTAACGGCCACAAAGAGTAACAAAGACCAACAAAAGATGAAGAGGAAGTCCACCCGAGCTATCGCCTTCACATTCTTAAAATATTCCCAGCATGCCGCATAATTTTTGTTGGTACAGCCATGCACTTCACTGTGGCTTCCCCGCTTTAATCAGGGGCATTTATACCGGCAACGACGCCGGACACAAGTCAGCATTTTCCCGGGCAAGCGCGAAAAAACAGCTTCCTCCGCAGTATCGAAGCCTCAACGATCCGAGGAATTGTTTGCAAATAGGTTCCGCTGTGCCATTCGTCATGCATTGAGGCAATATTGCCGCGAACCATGTACGGGTTTGTTTATTTATTATTGGTTTTTAATACCCGGCCGCGCCCGGCTCCGTTATCTGTGTCCCATGCAAAGCGCGTGTTCCATTCTTTATTTTTATGCCGCAGGGGCTATCTCATTCAGATAAGCAGACTGCTTCGCCCTAATGTCGCTAGCCCAGAATAATCTTCTGTGATCTACAATGTTCTGGATGTGAATCGACGGTTCCAGAAACACTCGCGTCGAAAGATAAAAAAATCACGCCATATCCACGGAATGAATGATGATAAGTGGGGCGAAGCTCGACAGGGGGAGATCATCGGTAACCGTAACTCTCCCGTGAAAGTTCGCCCATTACATCATTAAGAAAGACGTAAGACTGTGTGCGTACATTGTACAAATCAACTTTTATTTTCGGAGTCAATGCTCCCAGGCCCAGACCTGGTGAAAGACCCCGCGCCATCGAGGACTACCCCGCACCTACACCACAATTTGTCACGTAGGATGGGACACAACGGTAAAGAAAGAACTTTTATTTACGGCGAACTTGTGCCCGAACAAGACGAGAGGAAACGAGCAAAGGTCCTTGCGTCTCGTTCGATCTCCGAGAACGACTGCCTCCGTTCGTGGCGTGATCTCTTGCGTGATATCCCCCTCGCAGTGCACGTGCGCTCGCGCCTCCGTTGGCGAACACAGACAAGCTCGCGCTCCCGGTGCCGAGTTTGCGCTGCCGGTTGCAGCCGGTTCTTGCGCGTGCAACGCGGCCCACTTTGCGACATCTCCGAAAGCATGCGGTGGTGACGTACCACGAGACACAAGGGATGGACAGACCCATGGCTTTAGGAGCTTCGCCCCTAAAAAAAACTCCCACCTCCCCTCGCGGGAACCCCTGTGTAGATGCGACGCATAGGGGGTTCACGTTGCAGCGTTGGACAACGGAGGAACGGCGCTGGAACGATGGAGCGGAGCGGCGCAGGCACCGCGTTTTATAGCGCGCATAACGGTGAGGGGACGCGCCGGCGCCAGTGCGTCTGCCGCGGCTATTACGCAACACAATCCAACACAATCCACTTTAATCCAATCCAATCCAAATCCAAGCCAAGCCAATCCAATCGAATCCAATCCAATGCCCCTCGCGAGAGAGTGTTCGCTGTCGGAAAGGAGAGGAGGTGAGCGGCGGAGAGCGCAGCTGGCGCGGCGAGGAGAATGGGGGAGGGGCGGACGCCGACGACGCCGGATGGAGGGACAAGGCGGGTGAATGAGATGCGGTCGCATCTAAAAGCCTGCAGAGCAGACGCCGCGGCATTCGGTTCGACGACAATCGCCTGCGCTAGTCACTTTGTGGACCGCTGCTTCGCCGCATCTGTATTCTTTCGAGTTGTTAGGGGAGCACAAGTTCGCTCCAATAAACTTGTTTCTCCTGCAAGACAACTACGTCGTCCTTGGCTTCGTGACAATATGTGCGCAGAAAAAAAACTTAAAACGCAAGAAGGATCCTGTGAATGGAGCAGTTCATATCTGGCTATCATCATCAAAATGACAGGCGAAGGCAGAATGGCATACCCCAAACACGTAATCACTATCATTCTAGAAAGGTATTCCACTGGCTTCATTTGCTTCGTATCGCTCGAAGTTTTCGCGTCCTGCAATCGAATCCCTCTGCTATGGACGACTTAACAGCTGCCACCCAGTCCTCTCCTCCAAAGCAGGTCACAGAAGAGGCGCAGAGCAGGCTGGAATCAGCGCTCATCTCCTGGGAAAGCAATGGCGACGTCAGTGATGACTGCTACCCTACCATCGCCGATTCGAGTCTTTCATGCCATTGGTCACGGAACACTGAAGGTTTGACTGAGGTTGTCACGTCGGTCCACAGTGGCTCTTCTGTTTCGTGTGCACCCCGGTCGTCAGATGAAGGTAAGCTGCCGCTTGGATCTACGTGTCCAGCAACAGTCCATCGCCAAGAGCCGGACATTTACCTGGGCAGTCCGCGGCACCAGATAACAGCGTCTTTTCATTCTTTAGAGAGCGGAATCGGGACGGAATTGAGGGAGATCCACGATTTTCCGTCGACAGGCGTAGGCAGATATCCTACGGACTTCCCCGAGAATACCTGCCGGTCACAAAAAGATGCGTTGCCAAATGAAGGAGGGGATGATGATAGGTTGGCCGGGCGAGCCCCTCACATTGACGTCTTCAAACACGGTGTTGATGGTCATTTCGGAGGCCAGGGTGAAGTTTTGGGACTTGGTGCCACCGCGGTCTTCCCCGTGCGCCAAGACTTATTCAACCAGGGTCAATATCCGAAGTTCACAACACAAGACAGTGGACGGGCCAGCCGTATGGGTGCCTACATACAGCAGGCAAGACTTCGAAGGTCCCTTTCCAGAGCTGCGAAAATTGAAAGGGGCAAAAAAGGCCCTCCCGACATTCGTTTGGTTAATGACATCTTCGATAACTTGATCGAGGAATTCGAACCGCGACAAAATTTTTGTGCGCCTTTACGGCAAGTGCCAAGTTTGGGACCATTGCCATCTGCGCTACCGTTGCCGCGTGGACGGACTCCGGGGGCGACTTTGTCTACTCCGTTGCTCCGTAGCGAAAGAGACGGCCGCCTGTCATCGTCATTAAGCGCAGCTCTCAGGTCACGCCACGAGGCATCCCCAACTGACAAAGCCCTCGACACGAATAAGGCTATACAGCGCGTGAATACCGCGTGCTCCCTCCTTGAGTCGGCTACGGGAGAACTGACAAAGGCAGCACGTCGGCTGTGCCAATCGCAACCCCAGTTTCTGACATCCCAGAGAACGGGCCAGACGGGGAGCGTGGGGGCGGTGTCGCACCAGGAAAGCGAACCTGAGTCCAAGGAAACGCCTTTGGATGAGCGGGGTTCACCAGCGGAAATTGATGCTAGTGAGTGGATGTTGGAACAGAAAGCCAGAAAAGCTGAACTGGAAGGACAGGGTGCCACCAAAGCGCCTGAAAGTGAAGTACTGGCTTTACGCCCACAGCTTAGTCACTTGCAGAAGAATCTGAAGCGCGGTGAAGAGATCTGCACGTGCGACATCTCAAGGCCAGAGCCTGAGCGGATGTTCAAACGGATAGCCACAAAGAGCAGAACGAGTAGGATGCGGGCGGAAATGCCGGAAGGTGAGCGAATTCCCCAGCTCTTAGCGCGCATTGTCTCAGAAAAAAATGTAAAGCATGGAAAAGGGTACGATCACGGTGAGGCTGGATTGGAAGACTCAGTGGACCGGGTACCAACCGCGCTTGATACTTCCGGTGCCCCAGCGTTGAAAGAAGACAACGACTCCGCTGGTGTAAACAGACAAACTCCTAGAAAGAACCCGCTAACTGATATGTCGGCCCCTGCACTGACTAAAAGAGCGGTTGCGGAAAAACGACCAAAAAAAGCTCCGAAAATCCCACCTGCCCACGCGGCAAGAACACGTCTCTCGGATACGGCAGCTCCTGCACGCGAAGGCCTCAGAGGTCCAAGGTCGCCAGCTACACGCGGTGGTCTCTCTCGTAGAAAAGCGATTAGTCCCGGGAAAAAGTTCCCTGCAAGACAGTCCACCGAACCTTCTAAGCTATCTGCTGCTACGAAAGGTTCAGGGAAAATGCTTCCAAAGAACACCAAAGTGGCTACACAATACGGTGGAGGCCATAACGCAGTCACTAAAGGAGTACCCTTCAAAAATAGTAGCTCGAAATTCACACTCGGTGGCAAAGTTACGAAACCGAACGAAACAAGTATACGGCAGGCTAGTAAGAAGGGAACTGTTGGTAGTGTTAAAAAGAGAGAAACTGGCGCGTCAGCGAAGCCACTCGATGAATCTATTACCGTTAAAGGACGCAAAAAAGCGATTTCTGGCGCGCAGAAATCGCTTGATTCTATTGAGAGCGATGGTGCTACACTGCCCAAACCCAGTCAGGCCTATTCGCTAAATATGTCTGGGGTGAGTAAAAGCACAGCGGATAAGAAAAAACTGTCCCCTCCGTTGCAGAAGAAAACTTCGATAATGAAAACGTCAGGGACAGCGAGTTCCAGAGGGGGCAAAGCGGCCAAAGACCGGGGTACTGCCGACCAGCATGTAGATGTAGGTGAAGCTGATGTCCCAGAAATCAGCGATGAACCTTCCGATGGCGAAGAGCCGATGGAAAATTTTAAACTAGCACCAGCCCAGAGCGGCGGGAAAAGTCTCGGTTTGTTAGCGCAGGACGAGCACGAAACCGAGCCACAATGGCGGAAGCAAAGGATTATGCGTGCCCTGACAAAAGATGCCGGAGCTGACCTCAAGCCCTTTTCGGAAACATCTCAATACGTCAGCTCCCGCAGTGAATCATATCTGCCCGATCATAACGAATTCCTTTTGGAACCATCAGCCATCCGCGAAATTCATAGATCGACTCCCGACCAAGACGGTAACCTGATAAGCAACCGTGAAAAAGGCATGGCACGAACGGCGGAGAACAGCAGAATTTCCGACACGATGGCAAGGTGTAAATTATCGCTACCCACCAACGACGAGAGTGCAAACAGACGGACCCCAACAGAAGTACGAAGTGGTTTACACACAAGATTTGCGGGAGATGCACAAGAGCCCGACAGCGAGTTATGTACCTGCAACGAGCAAAGCGGGCTTGCGGGCCAGCCACGTGACGAAGAAGGGGGCCGGCTCGGCGCAACAGCTCGCATATTGCAACACAGCAGCCCGCCCCGCACTTCAGTACCCCGGGAGGAGGTCGGTAGTCCCTCGCAGACGAAACGATTTGGAAAGGGTGTAGTTTTCCGCTCGCCATCATTGAACAACGGGGAGGAGCCAATGACTCCGCCCGTTTCAGCCGAACGGCGAATTCCGCAGAGAAGGTGTCTAAAAGTCACGGAACCCGGCCCTCGACCCTTATACTGTCCCGGGGGAAACTCGACATCGCCATCATTTCAATGGATTACCAGCCGTAACAGTTCTCAGTTTTACGCACCGAGCGGATCGAGGACGTGCCGCACCATGCCGCAAGGGCCGTCTCGTATGGTTTCGAAACTCTACGCCCGGAAGCCATTGCCCAGGCAAGAGTTCCCGTGGCCATCTCCGGCTCGGTACTACGGAAATAAGGATGACGTCGAGCGGTCAGGGAACATCCGGTTCAACTCCCCAATGCAGCCATTCTCTGCGTTTTTTCAGCCGCCTGGTTTGGTCTCAAGGCAATTTTTCACTCCTGAAGGGGCCGAGATTGTCGTCTCTCTGCACGGGGCACAAGAGCCGCTCGAAGAATATGGTTTACCCACCGAGACTCCCAATGTGTTCCAGGGTGCTTGCTTCTCGAATTTCGCCGGTATCCATGCGTCACCGGCCAATGCAGGATTCGTATTTCGCGATACGTCCATTCAAAGACCTCCTGGTCGTGCTAGGAGCCTGACTACTGCCGTTGCGCCGAAAGCAACTAACGTTCTACAACTAGAACCCATGGCCATGCATGTTGCTGCTCCGGAGACAATGCCGCCCCGCGCCGCAATACAGGGGAATCAAGAAGAGGCACGGCGGTTCACGCCCGTTGCGAGTAAGCGGCCGTCCAGGTCACGAAGCATTAATATTGTTCACTCTCTTAGTGACTCCGAAGAAAGGAGCTCCTTGGGCTCTAACCCAAGCATGACTTCCAGTATGGAGACCGTCCTAACTCGTGCGGGGCAGAGTGGAGAGCCAACATCCATTAGCTCGACGGACAAGATTATTCTCACAGGGCGACGTCGATTGCACGGTGATTTCGCGAATAAGATTTACCAGCCTTCCAGCGCTGTCCTCTACGGAGTCCTTTTGGTGGGAACACTGGCCGGTATTACGGCTGCATCCATTCGGTATTTTGGGCATTACGCTGCACCATCGCTATTGTTCGACATTACAGAAAGTGAGTATGACATAACCGCCAGCCAGGCGGGGCCGTGGGTGTTCAGTCCAACACCGAAAGGAGCTTCCTCGCTATCCGCGAAAAAGGAATGCAGGAACCCGTGGTGCAGCGAGCAGCTGGCAGCCCTCATTCGCTCATTTAACGCTACTGTGCGTCCGTGCCAAGACTTCTATGCCCACGTGTGCTCACAATCACGAGTAGGAAACGCCACGCCTAAAAAGCAAGTGTCCCAGCCGGTGTCGCAACGCATGGTCGGTTTCTTTCAAGGCACCCGCAAACCAGGCAGAGAAGCGCAAGTGCTTGGTGCCGCCAGACAACTCTGGAAGGACTGCGTTGACCTGGCCACACTGAAGCAGCTCGGCAAAGTCCCATTTCAAGATCTTCTCAAGAAGACCGGTTTGGGAGGTTGGCCTTACAACCAGGAGGATGCACTCCCCGACGTTTGGGAGGTCGCGGGAAAGCTACAACGTCTTATGGAGCTTGCACCGCTCGTCGAAGTGAACGTGCGTATCGACAACACCTTGAGGTTGTCTCCGGGCTACTGGAACTTTACAGCGGACTCTGAAGACGTGCTTGGCGCCATGATGACCGTGAGAACCGATAGCTTGCGGCTTTTCCAGCTTGCGGAGGACGTCGCTGCATTCAGTTACAGAATGAACGCCATGCTCTATAGCCACGAGCCGTTGATATCGCACCACCAGGTAAGCGATGCCGACTTGGTGCTTCGGCCCTTTCTCCAGGTGGCGCTGGGTGGTCTCATACCGGACGTCGGCGTAGTGGCCACTGAGCTGGAGAACTTCATTGATCCTCTCGTGCAACTCGTGCGCGAGACGCGGCCCGAGACGGTCCTCAACTTTCTCGGCTACCGGCTTCTCCGTCACGTGGACCTCTTTACACTGCCAGTGGTTAAATCTGATCTCAAATCTGCCCAGCACTCCACAAGGTGAAATTTACGGCCTTATTTTACATTGTTATTGCGCCTTTCAGAAAGAACATCTGCCGATGACGTAAGCGTAGTTTGTGTACAGAAGCTGGTGCTTGGTAACTTTATCGGTGCCTAATGTTCTTTTTCCCATATGCTGCCCTTTGGTCGTGATCCAGGAGTCGTCACTAATTGGAAGCCTAACTAAAGAGGAATAAAGAGAGGGTTGAAGCTAATGGGCAGAGGAAACAACGACAAAGACTGATTTTAGTGGATTGCGTTCTAACATACGAAACAATTTTGTTGGTCCTGGAGTCACGCAAGGCGGCCTCATGCGATTGCATTTCCATTAACGTCCTAAAATGCCACGTGTTTGGCAGCGTAACGACTTACTCAATGTACTATGAAGAAAGAGAGCCTCTGCCCATGGAAGAAACTTAACTTTTGTTTTGAGGTAACCTTCCATAAGACCATAAAGATAATGATATACCTTGCATTAAAATGAATGTTTAGGTAGCCTTTTGGCACTTCTTACAAAATAAACCGCGTTAGCCTTAGCGATTTCGGAAAACGTTCCAAAATGCATCGTAGGTGAACTGCAGGAAATTGTTTGGCTACGGTGCTTGTATTTCTGTCCTTCTACGTAGCTTAGATCATATAGTTTGCATTCTGCCAAGGTTGTTGGTTTAATGGTGATAGCACTAGGAAACGCCGGGATGCGCTATAGTTGAAGCTTCCATATTTTTGCTTTTGATGCACGTTTTCTTTCATTACTATCCGGAAGATGTGCTGGGCTACTCGGCGCCCGATGGAATAATGTCGAATAGTGCCACATCTAAAAAAAAAAAAAACTTGAATAGTTCCGTAGGATATCTTCCTTGTCAAGATTACAACATGTTTTGCAGAAAAAATCGTTCTTCGTCTCTCTCTTTGTGTATGAGAGCGTGCGCGGTTGTGTGTGCGTGCGCGCTTTTTTTTTAAACGTTGGCACCACTCTGAGGGCGCTACCTTATTCATAGTTTTCTTTTCAATTTATATGTGTCTGTAGATAAAAACAATGATACGCACATAGCCGATGTGAGAGGTATTTGTGATGCCATGCATTCCAATACACGGCCCGGTTCTCTAAGAAACCGATGCCGAATAACGGCATTAGCTGCGAAGAAGCGGGGAAACTAAAATGGGAGCAACGGCGCCTCTGTGTCGCGTTTGTGTATCCCATTACTGTGGCCTCCTGGCTACAGCATGCTATCTATGTGAAACCACAAGAACTACACAGCAGCTTTTCCTGCCGCTGTCCTTAGCACACCGCCGTTAGCTCTGTTCGGGCTTTTCTGCTAGATATGGATTGTCTAATCGCTGTCGTACCCTACACGTGCAGGAGGACCCGCTGCACACAAGTTGTGCTGGAGGACGCGCTGCCGGCGGAGCTGGCTGAGTACGTCCGCTATTCAGCACTCAAGACCCAGCTTGACTTCGGCGCAATACTGTCTGTGGAGAAGGATCTTAAGCGCGTAATTAGTGCGAAGCTGGACGGTCTGCCGTGGATGGACAACCAGACAAGAAAGAGAGCCCAGAAGCGACTCCGGGACCTTAAGGTAGGCGAAATGCGTTTGGATCCAGTACCATTGACTATCACGCAACCACCTTTGTAAAAAGTTGAAAAAGAAATTCCTCAACGACAAAGAGCTAGAGAGACAGGACGCCCTGTGATAACATTTACAGGAGCGCTTGTGCGATCATCCTGTTATTTTGTCATTGTGTGCAATGCACTCCAATTTTTAAGCTGTGCACTAGTCCTACAATCGGTTTTAGCAGCCATTTTACTCATTGTACCCTTCTTTGCCTTTCGTCACCCCACTTCACTTCCGACAAGGTTAGTTGGCTGACATGTAGAGCTTTTTTACCCAAAAGCATTCCTAGCTCCCTTCTTGAATGCCCTTAGAGCCTCAGAGGACAGCATCTGTTGCGGAAGTTCATTCTACGCGAGGATAGGAGCGACAAAGCCGTGGTTGAGGGTAAAAGCGAATAAGCATTCTAGACACGTAGCAGAAATACGGTTCAACAAGGACTGCTTCAAATATTCCTTCTTCGTGCAAACTTCCCGTGATTGGAACAAATAGCCTAAAAGCACTGTAAGCGAAGCGAAATACGAATATTTTGTGTCTCATGTCTTGAGTCGCAACAGTGAAAATGCTGACTGCTAAGTGCTGCATTGCTGTGAGCTGGCTTTCGTATAAACGGACTTTCCGGACATTATACATACGTCTACTTGAGCTTGTTTCTGTGCAAAGCAATGGTCATTGTTATTTTTCTGTATTATATGTACTTTGGTTGTCGAAAGTGTATTCTACCCCTATCTTGGTCCGTACAGACTGATAATATGTTCAAATAAATAAGTTTTGACAAGTGTAAGCCTAAGGCAGGTGAACAATATGTCCTTCCAAGCAGGGGATGGTCGTGCTAACGGGGTTTCATTCTTTTAGAAAAAATGATTTGCACAGGCACTTGGGAAATTTGTTAATCTAAAAGTCCGAACTACGTTGTGTAATTAACACAATATGGTAGAGAGGGTCTTTACAGATCCCTTGATTGCATCGTTTTGGCTGATCTGTATACATACATACGTATTGTTTCCGCTGGAAAAACGGCCACGCCTAGTTTAGCAGCAACAAGGCTTGTCCAGTTTCCGCTCTGTAAGCCGTGATTATGCAAGAGTGCCGAAATTATGCCCCCTTAAAATCGTGAATATGCGAAAACGGCGCTAAACCAAACCAGAATGCTGTTCTTTTGAACTTCTCTGGCTGGTCTTCCAGAACAGTGTCCAAACCTCGAGTGTATATTAAAGCAGTCTTGACAGACTTATACAAGCTCGTGCTACGAAACATGATTGTCTCCTCCCAAGGAGAAGATGGTTGTGCTCACAATGTTTGATTCCCAATCTTTCCGAAGAAATGACTTACATGGTCAATTGTAAATCATGCATAATCGAAAATTCCTTGCTACGCAAATTACCACCATCCGGCGTCTAATGTTTGGAAGTAATCCTTCCGTTTATATTCATGGCCTTTCAGTGTATTTGCATAACGTTTTCTTTCCACTGGTGAAATGGTCTGGGCAGATTTCGGGTGATATCCTCGTCGCCGTTCAGCGTACACGCATAACTTCTTGCTTCCGCTACGGAAATGGCCACGCCCATGCTAGTAGTAACAATGGTAATACTGCTTTCGTCCGACAATATGCCTCCTAGAATTCTATAAGTTTATAAGAACTCCAAAGTGATCCCCTACTGAGTATGCAACAGTGAGTAATGAGGATGCAACATGGTGCTGGAGTAGGGAAGAAAGGATACACTCTCAGAGATTTGTTCACTGGTCTTTGCCATTTAAACTTTTGTGCCTAAGCTGTCGTGCAAGAATCGACCCTTTGATAAAGGTGAACGGGCGGTGGCGGCGGGGGCGGGCGGATATGGGGGGGGGGGGGTGAACTTAGATGCACTCGTTCGACGTCGCAGTAGCAAGTGCGTGACTATTCGTTCTCTCAATGTTGAAGTTTGCAAAGTGTTGCCGATTCGCGATTCCCCCTGCACGTGCCGAAGCGCATCTACGTTTTTTTTTTTTTAATCGATATGCTACAGTCATTACACATGTATATCGAGAAGGGAACCCTCGCACATTCTAATCACGCTAGAAAGCACTGTGGCCGAACAGGCAGACCTCTTGGAACACCGACAACAAAGGTCGATATTCTAAGTAATATAAATTCTGTAACACGCACGAGGGGGCCGGCCGACAATTTAATGACACAATGGCACGCCAAACAAAGCGTACGAAAACATCTTCACGACGGTGGGAAGAAGGGTTAGTGGTTTACAAACATGGCGAACTACAGCGCACATAAACGGAACGAAAGAAAAAAAAGAGACAAATAGGAGCAACCGTGGTTTTCTATTTTTGTCTTGCGTTCTGTTTCTGTGCGCAGTTTTTTCCCATAAAACATCTTCATTGCCTTCGTGCAAAGCCATCTGCATGCATCACAGTTGTTAGGCTCTCGTTGCAAATCATCCCCTATTCCGTCTAGGGCTATCTTCCGCGACCTCGTCGTAGCCGCAAGAACAGGCATGGCCATACGGCAGGTTTCAAAAGAAGCTTCTAAATATTATGGATCACACTGTACTTTCGATCAAGAATATTGTGGTCGTGAATAGATGACGATATGGATATAGCCACGCAGAATATCTCTGCATTGTTCCTGTGTAAGCTTCAACACTCCACCGCCTAAGCGAAGACGGGCTAGTGGAGATGCCTGGTAACACAATATATTCCTCGTCGTTTCCAGTCGACCCTTGTTGCGTTCAAGCCCCCATCCTCCTCCACAACTTTAGTGACACTTCAGAAGAGCGTAGTATGTCGTTCTTGTTTTCGCTTTTCCGTTGACAGGGTCCTGGTGCGCCTGATTTCCGACCTGTGTCCGTTAAGTGTGACGCTCCGTTGTTGATAATATGCGAATGTATTTTACAATATACAAATATTTACTGCAAGGTACCCAGCTTCGATAATCCTACTTGTTGCTGAAGAAAAGTCATGCCTTTCTCAGCCAGAGTCGCACATTTGGTGGTGGGATCATCAACCCTGGACAGGAATCATTAAAAGACAGTCCTTCATCTTTATTGTCTGTCTTGGAACTCGCGATGTGCGAGTGAGCATTAATCCCGTGCAGGTACGCCTTTCCATGGACCGCTACGAAGGCAGGGACGAAACTGCGGCCGTGCAACTACCGGAGGCGCTCCCGTACCAGGCTCTCGCAACCTACCAGCGATTCCGCGAGGCCCGCTTCCGAAGCCGCATGCTCCGCGTCGTCGCCGTCGAGACCAACGCGACAGACCCCGACTGCACACACGACGCCGAAGACAATGTAAGGCTAATGTGCTCCCCTGAAAATTCCTGGAGCCAGTAAGCATAGGTGTTGGTAGGCTCGAACGGCATCAAACACTGCATTTAACATGGTTCAAACCAGACATCTCTCCACCTGTCCGCGTTTGGTTAACAAACAAGACATAGAATGACGAGCGCACATTGCTAGGCTAGTTGGTTTGCATGCATTTTGGAGTGGTGGAGCCGCTAACGTAAAAGATTACAAAACAACACAAGACTGGCACCAGCCCTAACTGGCGTCTGCCATGTTTTGTAATCGTCTAGCTTGACGCCTTCACTATCAACAGTTTAAGAAAGAAGAAGCTACCCAGCGCTGACGGTGTCATCATGATCAGCGTTGCTGATGAAGTCCTAACTACGTCGCCCACACCACTGCTGCTAGTAACGATGGGTCGCCACTAAGTAGTTTCGGTAGCTACAGTTGCTCCGCACTTCGGCCGTTTTAAATGTTTCCATACGTCCTTAGTGGCTGTCCTAAGAAGGTATAAACCTAGGATGAAGCGCTAGAAAATAAGTGCACTAGTCACACCGCAGACCTCTTTTGTGAAACCGGAGTAATGATTTTTCACAGGAAATGTTTAACGCGATTCATTAGATATTCACCTAGCAACCGATGTGCCTCCCTCGAAGGCATCTCTTCTAAACAATTTTCACCCGCTTTAGTGGACCTCGGTTGCACAAAATTTATCGCCATCCCTCCACTTTCGCGAGTCTTATAGAGCAGCTACTTCTTCAGTGATTAAAATTCCGACTTTAGATTACTTAATGAGCTTCAAGCTCCCTGTTGAGGACAAAGCCTTGTTAGGTGACCCTTTATTGTTCTTTGAGGCCATCTCCCATCTCAGTCCACAAACGCTTGGCATCTCTTGCGTAGGTGCTGTACCTGAGGCCGTACTCGGCAGTGGAGACTCGCGCCCCACGGAGCCCACTGTGGCCCATGCTGCAGGGTGCGCGGCTGGCACCCATGCTGGCGCGGTGCATTCTGCGGGCAGTTCTGGTGCCATCGCCCCCAGAGCGGGGAGACGGCCACAGCCGAGGCGGCCGCTGGTCGGCTATGACCAGCGTCAGGTTCAACGAGTTTCTCACGTGCCTGCGCGCTCAGCACGTCCGCGGCACGTCGACGTCAATTGGGCGCGTGCGAGGCACGCTCACGGCGATCCAGAACGCTGCCATGGTGCCGGCAAAAAAGGCGTACGACGTGTACGTGGTACGACTGGCACGGATAACCCCCCTGGAACACCTCCTAGGGAGCAGTGACGCCCTCACCCCGCTCGGTTGGAAACAGGTGAGCACGGGTGAAACTCTACACTATGTTGACTGCGAGCTGCACGGCCGTAGGGTAGGAAGCCTCGGACACATAAACGTTGAAAGGTGTCACCAGCCTCCGCCCTTACACATTCATGCTTGTAATTGCGAGCCCATGTTTGGCAGCACTTAAAGGGCCATGCAGACAAATTACAAGCTTGTTTCATTTGAAAGATTGCGTGTTTTAAATTTCCCCACCTTATGTCCAGCTGCAAATTATTACGCTTTATTCAACGAGGAAATAATAAAATTAAGTCAAAATATTGATTATCCTGCCAAACTCGTGTTTCGTGACAAATGCAATGACGTAACAAGGAACGGTCTTCAAGCGAGCGGTGGCCCGCTGTTGTTTACTCTGAAGCGTCTGCGGAAGGCCTTTTTTTACCGTATCGTGTGAGTCAATCCCAAAGCGTCAGACCGCTGTGCAGTTATAACAAGCATAGTGTGCACACTGGCTGGTACGCACTGGTACAATCTATGCCCAATCATTCTTTCTGCTATAAAATGAATATTAATCGAACAGATTTAGGGGAAAACTCCAAGGTGGAGTAAGTTTCCGTGAAGGAAAGTTTGACACCCACCTATATGCAGCCATGCGGCTACAAAGGAAAGCTATAGCTTTCACAGAAACTTCGCAGTTGAAGAGAAATTCGTCCTGGTCCAGGATTCGAACCAGGGACCACCACTTAACCGGAGCAGTCGCTCTACCAACTGAGCTAACCAGGAGGGTGAATTGATCAACAACTCGCAGTTAAGGACAGGTGTTAATCGAACAGATTAACACCTATCCTTCTGGTCGATGTTCTGTTCGATCCTTCTGTTCGGTGTTAATCTGTTCGATTAACACCTGTCCTTCACTTCGAGCTGTTGATCAATTCGCTCTCGCGCTACAAACGACTAGCCTCCTGGTTAGCTCAGTTGGTAGAGCGACTGCTCCGGTTAAGTGGTGGTCGCGGGTTCGAATCCTGGACCAGGATGAATTTTTCAACTGCGAAGTTTCTGAGAAGGCTGCGTAGCTTTCCTTTGTAGCCGCATGGCTGCATATAGGTGAATGTCGAACTTTCCTTCACAAAATGAATATTCATTACACTTAACCGAAAACAGTTCACTCTGCAAGCCTATAAGCGCTCCTACACTTGTGTTTGCATTACGTCTTATCTAGTACTACGGGAAATGAGCTCCTGAGTTGCACGGCCATTTGATTTTTTTGCATAATTACATAGCTTTGTTGAGCGAAATTTACGTTAAAAGGGGTGTCAGTACGATTCTAATGAGGCAAACTTTGGAATAAGCCACGCGTGATATTTCAGCATGGCCCCTTTAATGAAGACGAAACATGCCAACAGATTCACTAAAATACAAGGACATCAGTGTTGCCCGACCTTCAGGGTCGTGCGGCAAATGACGCAGCGTTTCTTGAGGCAAGACATGAGTTAACGGCAGTGTAGCGAAATACTGACCATGCGTATTGTTTGCTTTGCGCAATATGCGCTCCCGCATCAAGCTAAGTTTAATACTCCCGGACAAAGCCTGAAAACAGTTCGTTCAGTGTAGACTGAATCTGATGTTTAAGCTCAGCCAAATTCATGCGAGGACTTCAACATATTGCGCAGTGAAGTGGCGAAGCGCAGCACAAGACGAGGGACAAAAACACAGAAGACGACACACAGTGCGCTACGTATCGCACACAGACACGTAGCGCACTGTGTGTTTTTGTCTGTCATCTTGTGCTGGCCTTCGACGCTCCACTATGTACCAACTCGCCCAAACTACTACCCTGTCGCACAGTGAAGGCCTCGGTTCGCTGTTATTTTTTAAGGGCTGGGTAAGGATAATGAGAATAGGGTGAAAGAATAAGAATGCTATTAGAAAAGTATGCATAAGGAGCTCTGCATTCATGTATGTGCGGATAGGCGCGTTCATCCGGGGCATCGGCGAGTCGCGTCTGTGTTTTGTTTACCTCTGCAATGGGTGCTCGCCCTCGCCCGAAAACCCCACTCTTGTTTGCCAAACTCGGTTTACCCGCTTCAACCACGCCAACACTTCTGGCTGTGGTTTTATGTAGGTGTCCTCACGGGAAGGGGGGCAAACCTCTTTCTTAAGGTTGGCCGCCGTGAAAGCTTGAGAGAAATAAAACTTGCTCATACCTTTACCGAAAATTCTTTCACCAGTATGTCGTGCGCTAAATAGCTTCCCCGGTCATCCATTGTGGCAGATTGGAATGCCTGGTAATTTTAATTGTAACATCTGTTTGCTGCATTCGGTTATGATTTAATTTAAAGCCCTTACGTGAACGAATATGAACGCTGATGTAGCGAAATCGACTAGCAATAAGGAATTTCACTAAACGGAAATGAAAATTATACTTAGCACGCTTTTTGTAAGGATTTCTATGCTGTTTTCCGCAAAGCGACTGATCATCTTCCAAGTTTGGTCGTGCTGCAAAAGGAGAGTTTTTCGAAGTTATACCGCAAGATGCCGGCATGAAGCTTGCTGGAAAAGTGGCTTGACAAATATAGTGAAACATGTAGCTAGTCAAAAAGGCTAGTTCTCTACAATGACGAGCGCGAAAATAGCCAGGGGATTACCGTACATACCATTTGGTGCTATCCTTTCGCTATGGTATCAGTCGAAAGTTAGCGCTTACCAAGAGCATCATGGGAAGCGGTGCTATCAAAGTGGGCAGCTACGCAGCTTTAGGGTTAGAATGCTGATTCATGTAGACTTTTCTAGTGTCTAACATACCGAACCTTTCGAACAGCCACAGCGTCAACAAGGACAAAACATTTTGTTTCTGGTTGCATTGGCAAGCGAGGCATTCTTTATCACGGGAGTGTTAGCAACAAATGGGCGGCATTCTCCAGAGAGAATTTGAGTTTACCATTTTTTCATGAGGGGGAAAGTAACTCGAGCAGGGTGCTACAATTGCGGCTATTGTACAACCGATATCTTGCTGAATGCCACCTTGCTGGACTTGAACTTGCTTTTTCAAGCTTCTTAAACTGTGACACCTCTGTTTGGTAACGCACTTTAAGGCAAAGTAGAGTTGCAATAATACTTAAATCCATCAGGTTTACCTTAGCCTATCAGATCACACTATTCCGTGCCTACCCGTTTTAGCGGATTTTTCTTTACATTAAGATTTTGTGTGGGCATGTGCAATTTGGTGTATTTTTCGTTGGTAGGTAAATAAAGCCACAGCGTTTTAATTTGGGTTGCTGTGAAAACTACTTTTATCTTTGGTGCACACGTAGCTTGCGGTTGTAGGTGACTGTTCGTGGGCTCAGTTTACCTTCGGCGAGCCAATTAGGACTTCCTCACACCTGCTATCTTTTATTCTACTGCATGAAGATATCCATGTTTTCGAATTATTCGAGTGTGCTTGAGATGAAGGGGTATTTCTTTCGCTCACTTTCAAAGCTGAACCATTAAACACTCACTGAGCGAAACGGCGCCTAGACTTCGTGGAGTTGAGGCGTTCTAGAGCGAGCCGTTCCATAGAACGCGCTTAAACTCCACAGTAACGGAAGGTGCTCGTCAAGGACAGTAAGAGAGCTCGAAACTACAGAACAGCGTAAGAAAAAAACGTAGAGTCAAAGCCGCCATCATGGGCAATACTCACGACACGTGGTAACAGGAACGAGTAGTGGCGCAGCACGTAGGATAGAAATCGAAGCCATCCGAAAACTAAAAGGGAAGCGGGTCGCGAAGCACATATCGCCTGAACCCGCAAGAGGCCTAGGCCTTCGAGAACAGCTGTGGAGGTATAATTTCGCGCGTTCAGTTGGACACAAGGGCTTTTGCATTCAAACGACATAAAAAGTGTTTAACTGTCATCGAACAATTTTTTTTCAGGTCAAACAGGCGATGATCCAATCTTCTCGAGCATTGCAGCTGTTCTACGCTGCGTACGCTCGCTCCATGTGTCAGCGCCCGAATCGACCTGGGCAGAAGGAGCCACACATTCCACCGCGGGACCTCGTCAACGGGCCGCTCTCCAATGACCCAGATTTCCACCGGGCCTTCCACTGCCTTAAAGGCGAACCCATGCGACCACAGCCCACGTGCCGCTTCTGGGACGGCCCGCCTCGATAATATTACACACAGCCCACTTCCGTTGTTTGCTTTTGGCTTGGAGCAAGGAACAGCGTAGTGTTATCAACTTGTGCTTTTGGGCTGGTTATTTTTTTTAACCGCTGATTATTTCGGCGGTACCTAAGTCGTAAGGGCGTCAATATACAAAGATTATTCCCTGTTTCATATGCACGCGCAAATGTTTGTTGTTTATGATTGGAGGAAACATAATACTGGTAGAGCACGTTTGAAACCACATTTTTTGTATGGAGTAGCCAGAACAATTCTAGACGGTTTTAAAAATACACAATTCTCCACGAATTTTGTTTCGGGAATTTTGGTGCGTTGTTTCACGTTCGGTGTTTTGTCGTTTTTTACTGCATTCACGTAGACAATGATTTCTTCCTTAAAAACAATGCCCCGAGCTCCAGACAAGAAAAAGCAGGTAGGTAATCTGCGACACTTGTAGCTTAAATTTTTAGTACACTCACGTTTTTCTTAGCTGTGGATATTTATAATGCGTTTTTTTCTTTAAAAAACAAATCATTTCTAATTTTTCTGCGAGGCCAGGGCCCCCATGTTACACGTTTCACTGGATTCTGCCTTCCTAGGCAGCTCTGATTTCTCTCAAAATTTCATTAGCCTTGTCGATGTTCCTGTTGTACAACACTTGCATTCAACGCATATTTGAAGCTGCACAGCTTTTTTAGAGCTCAGTATTTTGCACAGAATAAAAACCATTCAACCCGAGATGTTGCATAGAGTACATGGTTATCCTGCGCTAGGGAAAGTTGTTTTATCGTGGCGAGAATTGAGCAACATACTTTGCTGTTGTATCTTACCCATCACGAAAATTTTTTGTATATGCTTATAGATCATGCTGATTTGATTGATTGTAGGGTTTAACGCGCCGACGCAACGCAGGCAATGAGGCGCGCCGTAGTGGAAGGATACGGATTAATTGTGACCGCCTGGGGATCTTTAACGTTCTCCAAAATCTCGTACACATGGGCGTTTTTGCTTTTTGCCTCCATCAGAAAGCAGCTGCCGCTGCCGAGAATCGAACCCGTGACCTCCTGCTCAGCAGCGCAACGCATTAGCCACGAAGCCACCGCGGTGGGTAAATAATGCTGGCAAGGCAAACGTATTTCAGAGAGGGATACTCCTACTTTATATCTGATAAAGTAGGGTTCATTTCCCTAATTTTTACCGCGCTATTCTTATGCGACAATATTATTGCCGTAAAAGCTCGTTATTTGGACTTTCATTAAAATTTATGAATAATTCGAGGTGTACCATTTGGCCCGGCAAACCTCCAGAGAAGTGTGGGAATATAAAAGCCCATTGATATAAACGCTACTAGGCTCCGCCACAGATAATTCAAACTTGGGTAGACCGCGTTGGTGGCTTGGCGCTTGAGACACGGCCATAAAACGCGCCGCTGCATTCTTACACATTCTGTGTAAGGGTCCCCGCGACACCTTCCCCCCTTTGTCCTCGTCCACATACTGGGAGGAAGCTCTGGCGAGCTCTGAGATGGCCGCAAAAAATACAGTCCCACGCAGACTGTGATAATTCGTTCGGGGAATTCTCCATTTTTCGGCGAACTTGCAGCTGTCATTTTGCCCAAAAGGGAAAAAGGGAATTATTAATAGAAGCAGGGAGGTTTAAGAGTCGTGGAGTAACAGAATCAATAATGTCAGTAAAGCGGACCTCGCATCATGTATTACCGGTTTCTTTAAAATGTTCCCTTAACACTCCGTCGGAAACATGTTTAATATCCGCAAGCCACAAGCGTCGAATACCGCTTACAATCCAGTTCATAAAACAGGGTATACAGTGGCTACGTAAGGTAGACATAAGTGTAGCTGGCTAACGCCCAAAACCGAACAGGAATCCACATTAAGATATATCAGCTGCAAGAAAATAATGCTCAGAAATTAGCGCTGAATTCTTCATTAACCTGCGGGAAAGAAGTGCAAGAAATAGGGTATTTATGACTTTTTAAATTGGAAATTGTCTTCTTAGTACAGAACTTCACTTCGCGCAGATGCCTGGAGATCACGACAACTATCTGAACACAATGTTTTTTTTTTGTCTTTCTTTGATTCATTGCTTACACATTGTCCAAAGTGATGAGTTCATAGCTAACGATAGCCTAAGTTTATTGGCTAATAACAAAACGACCATAAGAACAGCAGCCTACTTATAGTACGCGACAACTGAGACGCGCGCTATAAGGGCGTGCTTACACGGAAAGAATAAAAGAACAAAAGACGAAGTTATGGCAACAGTAGATCCAAATAGAACATAAACGTGTCAGAATTTTTTACCGAAGCTTCTTGAAGCACAGTACAAAGTTTTGGCAAGTCTTGGAGCTGTGTGTGAGGGAGTTTTATGGTATGAAACCGCTGAACTCCTCCTGCGTCGTTCTACATACATTGAGATGCAAAGGTAAGTTTGTAAGTTTCGTCCTATATTCTGTTGAATATGAAATACTGGGGTAGGTATAAGATTAATTAGGCGAGATTGTGCAATGTCTTGATTATCAGCTTTCCCTTTACACTTCTCACTGAACGGCAAACACAAAGCAATTGAAGCAGAAGTTTACTCGGATCAGTGTGTTAAAAAAAGTAACAATTCCTAGCGCACGTTTTTGAAGACGACAGGTTCTACGTAGGTTTTGCTAGTACTGCTGTAAGACTATACATAATAACAACACATACGCCACATAAAAACGAAGTAAAGTATCCCTAAGACTTGAAGGTCAGAACACCAATGGGCTTTAACAATACATGACAACGGTATGCCAATTACAAATATACCTAGCCAATTTGATATTTCCAATACATATCCGCTTCCAATGCATATCTAGGGCTTCTAGTAGCATACCCTGCTCAACCGAACAATATTGAAAATTATAGACAGGGAGTCACTATTCCGTTCCTTAATCCTGGAATCGAAGGCTACAAAATTTGTTTTTGTCGCGGTTAAGTGTAACCTAATTCTACATGAACCATTTTGTGACAACACCGGGTTCTTGATTCATTTTGAAGTGCAGTTCTTTAATAGTGACCTCATCGAAAATAAAGCCGTATCTTCCGCGTATAATAAAGCCGGTGTAATATAAGTGGTGCAACCTACCTACATATCCGGTGCCTACACACGAAACTGTTTTGCCTTCAGAACAGAAACAAGAACAGAGAAAGAAGTTGAAATGGGGTAAAAACCAATCTGATACCACAATGGTGGTAATTTTGGTACGATGCAATTTGCGGACTACATCGATGTGGACACGAGTCAAGTGGTGTGTGCGCCCTAACAGATCAAAACAATTTCTCGCCACAGAAGCTCAAAACCTTGTGCTGTTGGTGACAACGAGGAGGAGGAGGAGAAAGCACCTGCACACCTGTGTGCTTAGAAGTCATGACCGTATTGAATCGCGCCCGTCTCCACTTCAGTTTTGAAGAAGGCGAAGAGGATGCTCTCCACTACTTTCTCTTTCTAACAAGCAGAAAATGCTGTCTGTCACGCTCATGTAACAAAGGGAAGACTGCAATCGCAAAATTTTCCAAGCATTAGATTGCTACATGGACGCACTGCGTACATGGCGCCCAAAAGCAGCGTACACTTTCATTAGTTCGAAGTTTGATTAACTCGAACTGAGATAGCTTCCACTGGGAGTGACTAGGAATGGTATTGCCTGCAATACTGACCCACTCTTAACGAAAACGCTGTCCTAAAAATTCCGAAGTTCCTAAAAATTCACATCTTCAGCGTCCTTTGTCTACGTCCACGTTGGCTAGGTCCACTGCCTTTCCTGCGAGCATGCCGAGCGCAATGGTTCAAAAAACAAACGCCCGCCTAAAGCGGGCTGACTTTATTGAATCATCATTTATTGAGTCTCAGTCTGACTTGTTGTCGTGGTGCCGATTTGGAGAGGGAGTCAGTACAGAAGCCTCTCACTGTGGCTTGCCATGAGGGCCCGCATTTCCCGCTCACGCTATGAGCCGGGCTCAGACCTGACGGGGAGGGGGACGTTGGTAACCACTACAGTTGCCGAGGGAAATTCTCGCTTTTGACATATGCATGCCCTGGTTATTTTGTGAAACTAGAATGTGTGCGCCTTGTCTCTTTTATCTTTTATGTTTAACGATGGTAATTACTACGTTAGAGCACACTCTAAGAATTCCCCGTAGGTCATCTTCACCCCAGCGGTCCCCAATGACCAATCGAAGTGGCCAAGTGTGCACATTAGGCAAATGACGAAGCCCAAGATATGATTTGAAGAAACGGAGTGCATGCGCTCTGGGACAACACGTAATGCGTGAATGGCGTTTTGACATACTTCCCTTGGCAACATCCCTGCGCAAATGCCCTTTTCATACAATACAAATGCCTCCCTTCGCTTTCCCCTCACCTCTCATGCTGTTCCTCCCTTGCCGCGCTCCTCCCAAGGTAAACACGCTAGAGTTTTGCTCAAGTCCATTGAAAGTAACCGCGTTCCACTGTTCCAGGCCGGGTGCCTCGATGCCAGCGCTGCCATACGGCGGAGACCCGCGTGAAACGAAGCGCCCTACTTAAACTTTTATAAAACCACGTTGCTCGTCTCCACATGCGGCCCAAGCGGAACGTGGAACCTATCTAGAAGAGCCTTTCGTAACTGTAGCCGTTTGATTTCTTAAAATGCCACCAAGGGCGCTATTCTCGACTGCATAAATTCACAGTCAGTTCACCATGTTTTTTTTTTGTGTGTGTGTAAGCATAACGCAAGCAATCAGTGACGTAATGCACGTGTAGCTTGTGGGCCTGCTCTCTACGGCATGCCAAGGAATGAGTCACACTGCGGTTGCGTGAAAGAACTCTTTACTCACATCCTCGTCCGGGCATACACACGCACACACCACCAAAACTCTCGGCGTCCCGAGTCCCAGTCCCCCCGCGCGGTTCTTCAGCACCACCGCCCGCTCCTCCCCATCGCTGCTTCTGCCTCGGGTCCGCCAGCGCCATCCCTCGGGTGCCGACGTCTCCCAGTCTTGCGGCCCTGTAGCCGCACGGCAGGCGAGGAGGGCAAGGGAAGGGAGCTTGCGGCGTGGGGCTCTGGGCAACACCCTCTAGGCCAGAAGGTGTCGTGCCAAGGCGCTCCCCACAAGCTAAGACAACATACAGTGTAATTTGACACTTCACTCATAAAGATCACAACAGAGGTATCAAATACTGTACATAAAAGATATGAAAACACTTGGCATGAAAACACACGGTGACAGCAACCGCCATTTCCAGGCTTTTACGTAGCATCACGTCACTTTTACGCAGTATGAAGTTGCCAATTTATGACGTGCTCGTTCCCGCCAACTGTTTAAATCACACCATGCCTTCTCAGACAATTAAAGTGAGGGCGTGACATACAAGCCGTATTGTTGTTGAATAGCAAAGACTGGCCTATACGTTGTCATATCCGCTGCATTAAGTCTAGTTTTTTTATTGCCGGCCGAGAACTATGCGCTTTCAGTAAAGAGAAATAATGCAAACTTTAGAACTGGTGCCAGTGAACGTCATGAAACTCCAAAATGACGAAAACACACACAACCGCTTTGCGAACCGGAAGCACGTGACCAAAATTTAAAGCCAATAAGAAAAGACTTCCGACAAATTCACAGTTCACTGTGAATTTGTGAAGACAAGAATAGGGCCCCAATAGTCATAATGGCGCGGGCGACAGCAGGCGGCGGAGTGAAAGTTACGTAGTATTTCATTTTCTATCGCAAAAAGCAAGCAACCATGAATTCTTAAAGGAACACTGAAAACATCACCTATTGATTTGCTGCCTTATATTTGCGTAATGTCTTGTTCTTGTTCAACAATGTTGACAAGTATGAACATATAAACCGGACTTAGACGTTTAGGTTTGGCTGTGGGTATATAAAACTATAGCGCCATTTGTGTTTCACTTTGGCCGGGTGGCTGAATCGAGCCACAAATAGACAATTTCTGTGTTTACCTATAGCCCAAGAAAGACTATCGTCTTTAAAAACGCACGGGACCCTATAGCCCTAACAGCTTCTTTCTAAAATGTACCGTAAATAATGGGGGTTCGGTATGTTTTAGCTTGCTTTAGTTGTGGTGCGCATCCTATCACCGCACTTCATGAATTTTTATCATGATGTGAAAAATGCGGGTTTTACTGCTTGGGAAATGGAACGTCGAGAGATTGTCTCTCAAATGTTTGCGCAGCCTCAGTCTAAAAAAGAAGTCAGTCAACAAGGTACCTGACTGAAGGGAAGCATAGACGCTTTATCCCTGGTCAATCCCACTTGTGGGTACGTTCCCATCGTTGAGGATATCATCATCATCATCGCCGTCGTCGTCATCGTCAACCATCGCCATCAGTCGTGGTGACGTTTTCTCAGAAGACGTCGAAAGGTGAGCGCATCTTCAGCAACGCAAAATAGATCCCGGTGATGTTTCATGTAGCCCGATTTAGTGCGTACTGCTCTGTACAGTTCGGTGTGTATTCCGGTGGCGAATGTAGTCCATGGAGAAAACGATCGCACCCCGCTAAAACGCCTTCCGAACTACCACTGCTAAGCTTACAGTGCGTGTCATCCTCAGTCTCCTCAAGGTCATCCTCTTAGAAGCACCGTCCTATCCCTGTTACGTTCTGCTGCGCTGCCGAAAAGGACACGTTTGTGCTCTGTACACGCCATAAATAAATCCATGCGCTTCTGCATTTCCCCCCGATTTCGGCGTAAGGCGTGCTGTCCGTTCCTTCGTTTTCTCGACTAAATTCTTGCACTGCCAAGAAGCAGTCTAAATGTTCTCATAATTCATGGCGCAGCCTTTCGGATGATTGGATTCAGCCTATTGTTTTTCCTGAAACTTTAATAGGACTATCTAGCGGCAGGCGACGGGAGATCGAAGCTGCATATTCAATCGGTACGGTATATCGTCGCGCAGTTGCAGGCGGGATGTGACCAACAGGCGGGTATTGGCTGACATGGTATGTGAATCTTGGGCAGTTGGGCCACACGGAATAAAGAAAGTTCAATCTTCGCCCACCCTACCATTGGATCCATCAGAGAAACTTAACCAGCGCCATTGCAGACTGATCGTTCCGGCAACCCTTCAGCGCAGCCGTTAGTTTGTGGTCGCAATGGAACACAAGGAAACGTACGCCGATTTGCAAAGGAATATATAGCGGCAGACTACAACCAGCATACGTATTCCTTAAACATGCGAGTTATAGTGCACAGCGCATACGTCCACTGTCATGTATCTGCAGACCATCTTTCCTCGCGGCGGTGATAACCACCAAAGTAGGACGTGCGACATTGTAGCATGGGCTGTGTGCGCCAACTTTACCTTTTTGGGCCGACTTCAGCAGACTGCGAACGCTATTGCGGCACTGTTTCCGCATGCGAACAGCAAGAAAAGAGGCAAGAACAGCGCAGTATCCACTAGCTGTTTAGCTTTTAAAGACGATAGTCTTTCTTGTGCTACTTAAACGAGAAATTTTTCGCCCGTCTGTCTGTCCCTCATTCAATCGCCCGGCCAGAAGCCAGAATTATTGATTGATTGATTGATTGATTGATTGATTGATTGATTGATTGATTGATTGATTGATTGATTGATTGATTGATTGATTGATTGATTGATTGATTGATTGTCGTGTTTAACGCGCCGACGCAACGCAGGCGATGAGGCGCGCCGTAGTGGATGGCTCCGGATTAATATTTACCACCTGGGGATCTTTAGCGTGCGCCGAAATCTCGCACACACGGGCGTTTTTGGTTTTCGCCTCCATCAGAAAAGCAGCCGCCGCGGCCCGGAATCGAACCCGCGACCTCGTGCTCAGCAGCGCAACGCCTTAGCCACTGAGCCACCGCGGCGGGTCCAGAATAATTCTGGAACGAGACTTTTATATAGGCAAAATATTTCAACTAAATATTTCAACTAATACTTATCTACATTGCTGAGCAAAGAGAACACAAGCATATTTGACGCAAAACATTAGCGACATTTGCAGTGCTCTTTTAATTAAAAATACATGGCTGCTTGGTTTTTGCGATAGCAAATGGAAAATACACCTTGAAAAGGACGCTTTGACCTCAAAGCACAAAGCGCCCGCTGCGCCCTTTTCTGTCAGTGTTCCAAGTTCAACCGTAAGGAATGGTCCCAGTGGATGGCGCGAGAAGTGGAACGCGGCAAAATTGAATTGACTTGAACAAACCTCTACTTTGTTTATCGTGGAAGGACAGAAACGGGATGAGTAGAGCGTGAGCGGTTAGCGAGTAGCCAGGAATCCCTCCCGGATGAACAGCAACTTGCCCGCTTGCGACGCTGGCGTGAGCCAATAATGATAATATATAAATGAACTACCCCAAAACTCCACCATACCAAAACTCACCATAGCTACAGCTTTGCTGGCTTCCACCTCTACACAGGGGAAGGACTCTGAATTTTTTGTTGGGTGTGACATAGCGTCGCATATGTTCGAACGGCGTTCCTTCCAACTTGCCTGTTTCTCTCCAGAATGCGATTTCCCGCCCTCGCGTGGCTTTTCCGGCAGCGCTCATGCGATTTCCAAGTCCTTTTTACATAGCATGTTCTTTTTTATGAAACTTCTTCTATTTATACAATCCACCCCTCCCGCACTTTATGCACCAACAGGCCACTCATTTAATATTGCCGACCATTTAATATTGCTTACGAAAAACGTATAATGTGCCGCTATGCTTTTGTTTCGGAGCAGCTTCAATACCATCTGAAGTTGGCGAATACTTCCAAAGCATCTTGTCTCGCTACAGTTAACTCCTTTGCGCGAACGACACTCAGCAGCGCCTCCTTCGCGTTGCACTCTGCACTATCATGGTTATGAGCTATCATGGGTGAATAACTTTCGCCGCTCTTTTTCCTTCCTTTTACAGATCCTTCCTTCCAACCGAGGGAGTGTTTGGTGTACCGCACCGCGTCCAGAGACAGTCGTGCTGCGATCATCCCACGGCCTACCCGTGGGCCAATCGTCGATCAACCAACGGGCCTTTGAGCTATCTTGCGGAACATCTCGGCCTACTGTCCGCTATAAGGACGCCCGCACGATGTCATCGACGAAGTTCGAGATCACCGAGTGCCCGGTTGCCTCCGCTAATGAGCACAACTTGGGCAAGGACACCCACACGGACTATCCTTGGGGTGGGCAGTTCCTCAACGGCGACGCGGTCAGAAGCCCTTCGGACACCGGCGGCGAGAAGCACCAGAAGCAGTCGCTGCTTGACCATAACGAATGCAGCAAAGAACGTGCCTCAAAGCGGCCACTTCGGAGAAGCCATCCCGCTGCGAACACTGCCCAGCGGCGTTCGAACTCCAGTCGCAGCGGAAGCACCACACGATGGCACACACTCCGGTCGCCGGCCACAAGTGCGAGATACCCCTAGAGAAGTTTCGATTCGGTGCCAGAACACCCCCAAAATCTTCTGAGCACCGCATCCCTACATTCCCCTTCCATTCACTCTTTTTTGCCTAAGCTATTTACGCACCGAATCAATATACTATAATTTAAGCTGAAGAATACAAAGGGTGTCATTTTATTAAAGCCGAAAAATTACTGAAAATGTTTGGTTTGTGGACGATTTTTTTTTTTTCACTGGTGGCGGATACATCCCGGGCCCCGAAAAATATTATGCCACTGGCAACCTCAGAAGCAGCGAAAAGAACGCCTTCCTTGCCAGTACACCGCAGACAACCACCGTGAAACTTAAATAACTCGGCGGCGTCCAATCTGACATAAATGGTTTCACATTCACAACTGATAAGTGTTTAGGTGTCTTAGGAATCTCCTTCAGCAGATAAGTTGATGTGTTTTTTTAGACCAGAAGCCCAAGTGGTGGCTTGGCGGTTTCTGCCCTAGAGACAAGTAGTTGCTGGGCGTCCAGTCAGTGCCGGTCATACCATTAACCCACACCTCAGGAAGAAGCGGGAGGAACAGGTTACGAGCACACCAGGTGGTCATATCTGCTAAGATCTGGTATAAAACGAACTTTCCATTCTGCAACATACTCGGTTGGGCAAAGGCCAGGAAATGTGAGGGCAGGTGAGTGGGTTCTAAAGAGTAGTTCCTTTGTGTTGGCAGGGATGGCCTAAGTGTGCAGTCATGCTGGGTGGTGCCATGGAAGCTGACCAGGGAAGGAGTGTCAAAATAATTCTCGGTATCCCGTGAAGAAAAGGCGCACATTCGCTGATAAGCATAGTTGCTGTCCATCAGTGGGGAGCGGGCTGAAGTCCAAACAAGGCCCATGTTTTGATGATGGTAGAGTAACTGGAGGGTTGTCAGTGCCACCTGTATCTACGACATGCGACAGGCCACGTGGTAGTTTGTGGGTGTGATCTGGGACGTGCTTGGAGTGGTGGCCAGAACTATGGTAGATTCTTCCGTGACTCAGGTAGACGGGGCGTCTAAGGAGGCAAAAGTGGTGATCTCTTTCTCAGGAGCGACCATTGACAGAGGGTGAGAGTGAATGGGAAGAAAAGCCAGTAGTCTAAATAGCAGAGGAGGCATATGCGAAGTAGATAACATTTCGAAACTCCAACTCATATGGCAGCACCTGTGTATGTCGCTATGGCCCTGCAACAACAAAAAGATGAAGGAACCTCACACTAACGCACAAGACTTGTATGTAGCAAGCGTGTCTGCAACCTTCACGGCCATCCCGACGGTTTAAGTCCCCAATTGCAGCCGATTTGCTTCTTCATATCGCTGCCATAATGACCTTTACTCCATCATTGTTGCTATAAGTGTGAGCTTTATTTTTATGGAAGTGAGAATCATTGGACATCACCTTGCAGGGGTGTACGCTACGATGTGTCTTTCCCGTACCGAGCAAGAGAGAGAGAGAGAGAGAGAGAGAGAGAGAGAGAGAGAGAGAGAGAAATCTTTATTCTTTAAACAGCCCTAGTCCGGGCCGTTGTGCCACAGTCTCTTCATTAAGACGGCTGGCCCACAGAACTCCCAGAGGTCCGCACTAACACGAAGGCAGTGGGCCGCCAAAAGTTCCTGCGTCGATTTGACATCTACGCAAGGACCCGGGTTCAACCAGTCCTCCAAGAAAGCGATGCGGGAACGCAGATGTGGTGGTAGGTCTGGCGGATGGCACTCCCAGTAGAGGTGTTGTACTGATGGGTAGGAAGGGCAGTTTGGTGTAGGGCAAGTGGGACGCGAGAGGATGTAATGCATGTAGTGGATACGGGATGGAGGGATAAGAGAGGAGGTTTGTGCTTTCCGGACCACAGATGCGGCTTCACGGGAGAGGGCGAGGTGCGGTACCGGGAAACACTGCCTGCTTGCGCGTAGAGCGCAGAGATGCTGTCGGCGTGCCTGATGTTCTGAAATCTTTTGGGTGCCAGGGTGGTACACATGGGGCCACAACATGGACGGACCCGGGGAGAGTACTCAGGTAGGTAAGCTCGTGTGCTCGAGCATTGCCGTCCAAGTTGGCGTGGCCGGGGACTACACCGTGCCGGGGACCCATACCAGCGTTATCTTTTGGGGAGGACGGGTGCGAAGGGCGCAGTTGAGGGTGTCAGAAGTATGAGGGTGTGCGGTGTATCAGGAAATTTTTCGTAGCGCCTCCTGTGAGTCACTAAACACGAAAATTCGGGTGGCAGGGGGCTCAAATTTCACAGCGTATTCGACGGCGGTGGCTAAGGAGAATTGTTCGAGGGTTGTAATATAAAAAGGGGTAGCTTGTGAACCGGGAATCGAATAAGCGGCAGTGCAGTTCGAGAGGAAATCTCGAATACAATTGTACATGCAGCGGCCGCACCCCGTTGATGCCGATGTGTCGAGCTCCCAAGCAGCAGAAATTGCCAAGCCCAAGCATGGCAAATCATCAGTGGCCAATGTGTCCGAGCTTGGCAATACCTCGGCCGCCAATATTGGCTGGTGTTTGGGAAAGGTGACAAGCCAACAATTGGCCAAGCCCTGGAAGGCCAATATTGGACAACGCTTGGCTAAGTATCTTGCCATGATAATGCCAATGGGTGGACCCCACGCTATTTTCATGCACATTTTTGGCTTTGTGGCCAGTCCTTATGGCCAATGCTTATTTTATGAGTTGCCTCGCGGCCCGATTTCTGCTTTATACATGCCATTATACAGGAAATTATTTAACGAGTGCGCATTAAATAAATAATGCGCACTCGTTAAATAATTTCCTGTACAATGGCATGTATAAAACAAATGGGACCGCGAGGCACAATAAGCGAACTGCATCAACTTTGCGAAGCAATTATACATACGTGACTTGCCAAAAACAATTCAGCAACACAACACACCGGGTCTCTCTGTGTAGCTTTTTTATTATGCACATCAAATATACGGGAAACCTGGCTTAACAGTGGCAAGAATACGAACACAAACACAACAGTCGAGAAAAAATTTTAAAAAGCGCTGCTCATGAAGCGCGAACCGATTATCATTCGTTTAACTGCTTGAGATGCCTACAAAACAGAAGCATTCAGGTAAATGAAAACAGGACGCTCATTCCCGGTAATTCGCCGACGTGCCAAGATCACAATATGTTGTTGAACAGCACTATTGTAGAATAGCCCAGTTTGGAAAGCTTGCCACTGCTGCATCCGCCACTTGTCCACGGGAAACACCTGTGCGTCGTAGCGCCTGTAATAAATAAAAAAAAAATAGTTCACTATAATGGTCAATTCACGCTGATTACTAAATACAGCACCTATACAAGCCTTACCACATGCCCGTGTCAAAATATTCAGCCTAAAGTTCTACCTTGTTAACACTCGCTATGAAACATAAAACGTACTGCACTTCATTTTTCAATACTGCGTTTTACGGGAGCAGTTACTTGGCTCGTTCTTGAGACAACAGTCCAGAATTTCACCGAAAATGGGCTTCACTCGTATTGCAGTCGCGCAAGGTAATATAAAAAGTCCAGTAGACAAAGCAACACGCCAGCGGTTCCGTGAAATTTTGTTGTGCCTTCGCTCACTTCTGCCCCGTCAGACGCGCAAGACGCGAACGGAACCGACGGAGAAGCCCAGCGGTATTGTAATTACTTTGTCGCTCGACAATACCTTTACGTTGCTCAAGAAAATAATGAAACGAAATCTTCATTAATAGCTAGAGTTTAATTAGGCCAGCTTAATACATCCGCAACTCTTATACTGCACACGAGTCTTGCTTCAACGCTTGCTGAACGTCGTGAACCTGCAGTGGGAGCACGGCTGCTTGTTCGGAAAACACAAAGCCGGAAAAAGGATAGCTAGAACTGGCGTCACACAATTGGAAGCACATGTATGTGACCACTTTTTTCTTCGCAAGAACCAACAACACTAAGCAGCACTCGCGAGCGCCAGTTATAAACGACAGCTGAAGTTTTGGCGGGAACGAGTGCGAGCACTCCCGCACCGCGAAAAAATGAAATGGTGACTTACGTTTTCAGCGGCGGCCGTAGCAGGCAAACGATGTTATTACACCAGTCAGGTATACTTCACACAGCCACCGACACCAAAACGCACCTCACAGACACGTACAGGAGTACTACCGCAGTTTCAATGCCACAAAAGAGACGGAGCCGTCGGTGCAGCGCCCGTCCACGGGCCCCGCCGCGGGTTCAAAGAACGCGCAAAGGCACAACGCTGAAGTAGTTCGACGTTCACCGTTGCGTTAGGACACACAAATGACCAATTCCTACTGAACGTTTAACACTCTCTCTCACGCTGTTTTGAATAAGCTGCACTTTAGTTTAAGTACGCTTTGTATCGTGGCACGGTGCTGTGGCTCTTTAGGTAACTACTTTTTGCTGCGTTTTGGCGGTTTTGGCCTGTTCACCGCGCTCTAACCGCCGCGGGCAACGACCGCAGTGCTGCCCTCGAGTGGTGCTGCTTGCGCGCAGGGTGCGCATGTACACACGCAAAATAACGCACACGAGTGCTCTACAGTGAGACTTCATGCAACAATATGCAAGGCTGTCGGCATTTACACCTGCCAATACTTTTTATATAAATGTGCTACTTGACACAAGCTTGAAAATGATTTGGAACTACTTTTTTTGTTGTGCGCTGCGCGTGAAAACAAATTCAAAAACACGCAAACTTCAGTAATATTTTGAGTGAACTTGAGTGGTCATTCAACTAACAAGAACATGCCAAGACGTGCGCAAAGGCACTCATAAATACCTGCGTCACATATAGGCTACTACTCTTCATAAAATTTTATGATCAAAAATTACGTCTGAATGAGCGCGCTGTCCAGTGTGATTTTTTGCGCACCGGCCAATGCGTGTCCTCAAGGCCGGTCGTATAGCGCTCGTTGTCCACGAATGGCTTTTGCGTACAGGCCGGCGTCTGGCCAAGCTATCGGCTGTCCAGTGTGATTTTTTGCGCACCGGCCAATGCGTATCCTCAAGGCCGGTCGTATAGCGCTCGTTGTCCACGAATGGCTTTTGCGTACAGGCCGGCGTCTGGCCAAGCTATCGGAAGCCAAAGGGAAGCCAAGGGGCGTCCAATGATTGGCTATCGGCCAATGCTGCTTGGGAGGATGGGGGCATGAGCAACGCGATCTAAGGCTTTTTCTAAGTCTAGGGCTAGAATAGCCCGCAGTTGGGCTGAGCTCGAAATTTCGTACACATCCTTTTTGAGGCGAAGTAAGGTGTCTTGGGTGGAGAGGTGGGCTCGGAAGCCAGTCTGGGTGGCAGGCAAGAAAGCGTGATGTGTGAGATGCCACTCAAGACGAGTGAGAGCCATACGCGCGAGCAGTTTCCCGGCACACGAGGTAAGCGAAATGGGCCGTAAGTTGGTGGGCGTATGGGGCTTACAAGGTTTAGGAAGGAGAACATTTTTTAATGTTTCCAAGTTTCTGGGATTCGACCAGTTTCCCGCATGCTATTGAAAAGGCGGAGATCTTGAATACCCTCACCTGGGAAGTTTCGGAGGAGCTTATATTGCATACCATCCTCAACCGGTGCGGTATCTCGTCGCAGACGGTCCAGAGCATTGAGTAGTTCGGTCAACGTAAAGGGAGTATCCAGAGGAGATGGTGAAAATGTGTGAATTGGAAGAGCGGGAAGGGGTTATCTGAACTGGCAGGGAAGTGGAGGAGTCGCTGATCATTAGCGAGTTCTGTAGGAGAAGCCCCAGTGTTGAACAGGATACGAGAGATGGGTTGATGAGAGGAGATGAGAGATGAGAGAGGAGGCGCCAAGCACGTTTAGTGTGCATTCGTGGGTTAATTTCATCACAGAGATTCCACCAGTTGGAGCGAACAAGTTCATCAGCATACGTTTGGGCCTCTTGGGTCAAAATATTTATACGGAGGCGCAGTTTCTGATTGTGTTTCTGGCGGCGCCAACGCCAAAGAAGAGAACGACAGGCATCCCATAGGTGCAGGAGGCGGGTGTCGATGTAGGGCGCCTCCGTGTTAGGGTAGATGCGTTTAGTGTGCCGCTGACAAAGATCCTGTATCTGTTGAAGCCAAGAATTTGGGTCCCCGGGGTCTAAACGGGGAAAAGAGGCCTGTCTAACTAGCATTTCGGCTGACGTACCCGCAAATTTTCCCGCCATTTTTCCGCGGGGCTACCATGGTTGCCAGATCAGGACTGCCCTCTGTTGATTAGCTCGCATCATCTGTGAAGGCCGCGGATCTGTCAGACCGCTCTGGTTATACCCCAGCGCGCTCGCGCCGCGGGCTCGAGCCCTCCCCTTTATGGCCAGACTTTACGGGCCCCATACGTTTGTAGTACCTCCCGTGGTGACGAAGCGAAAAAAAAAAACAGGCTCGAGCCCGAGCCCACGGCGCGAGCGAGCAGGGGTCTGTAACCAAAGCGGGCTGACAGATCCGCGGTCTTTACGGGCCCCATACGTTTGTAGTACCTCCCGTGGTGACGAAGCGAAAAAAAAAACAGGCTCGAGCCCGAGCCCATGGCGCGAGGGAGCAGGGGTTTGTAACCGGAGCGAGCTGACAGATCCGCGGCCTTTACGGATGATGCGAGCTAATCAACAGAGTGTAGTCTTGGTCTGGCAACCACGGTAGCCCCGCGAAAAAATGGCGGGAAAATTTGCGGGTACGCCAACCGAAATGCTACCGTCTGACTGCATGCCAATCTGTCAATTTTGTAGGCTTATGCGCTCGCCGGTGTAGACGAGTGGATGATAACGTGATTTCCAAGATGGCATGGTCATTGCCAAGGAACTCATGCATGTGTGACCATGTTGGGCAGCCTGGGCCTATGTAGAAAGCTAAGTCCACAGTTGTGTCTCGGGCAGCACTATGGCCAATGCGTGTGGGAACATCAGGATTCAGGATCTGTAAGGAGGGAGTACGATTTGCGCTGTACTATTTCCGCTAGAGCACGACCACCAATCCCGATTCGAGGGTAACCCCAAAGGGGCTGGGGGCAATTGAAGTCCCCCAGGACTAGACGTGGTGGGGTCTGACGAGCGCTTGTGGGACAGTGAATCTAGGGGCGGAACCCTCTTGCTTGGCTGTCTGTGATGATTCATTTGGGGCTGTGATAAGAACCCCCACCTACCCCCCCTGCCTTTCCCCTCCCCTGAGCACTGGGAGAGAGCACTGTCCAGCTCGGACCCTGACGACCAGCTTTGGCTGGTGCAGCGAGCCCAAGAAGCCGGACGGACTCAAGGGGTCCTGGAATGAGGACTCTTCCCCAGGGCTGACAGCTTCAGATACACGTTTATTCCTCCTCCTCCTCTTGCTTGGGCGGTGTTACACATTAACGAGTTGCATGGGTGCGATAAGTGTAGTAAATGAGACGACTACCCCGTGGGCCATAAAATCTGGGGAGGAAATGGGAGGGAGTCGACAAGCGGAGTAAATGGAAGGTGAGTTAAGGCAGAGTGAGCAAGGGCAAATGCTGGAGTTTTTTTTCTTCGCCAACTTTGGCCAATCTCCCCAAGTGGGTATGCTTAGCTTGACAAACGTGCGCAGGGGACGCTGGGCAGTCGCCACGAGGCACGCACATGAGAATTCGGCATTTTCTTTGTTTTTTAAACTGCCCTGCGGTCGCCGCGAGGCACACGCTCACGTGCCCTCAGCGTTTTCTTAGTATTTTTAGCTGTGGACACCAAACTCTAACGACTTGCTGAACAGCTTCACTGTTATAAAAAAACTGCCCGTAAGATCAGAACGCGCAGGCTGTAGCTACATAGAGCTATATCTGTTTCCAAGGAAGCTGCCTGAGGGAGGGATTTTGATACAGTAGGCTAGCATCACTTAAGCCTCCGGTTTCCAAAACACATGCCTTAAAATGAGCAATGGAAAAGTTGACATTTCAACTTTCGTGCACTTGTTAGGTGGAAAGTAAATAAATAATTGCGTGCAAGTGTAATGTCTAAATTAACTTGGAACACCTCGCATGTATGTGAATATAAAACCGCCACCCACCTTTACATTCTGCTTTTACCAGTTCATTCAAAGGAGATTAGAACCCAGTATAATTTTCATGACGCACTATTTATAGCTCCAAAGCGGCCACGAAGACAAAACTCAAGTTTGGTTCATTCAAAATTACGACTCCAATTTTATTGATTGCAAACTTGAAATAAATAATCGAGCTATTAAAGATAACATACAAAGCAATGGCGACTCTCCCCAGCCAGCTTCTGGCAATTTCTCTACGACATCACCAAATCTTGTTTGTGCAATTGGCGGCCGCCGACCTGACCCAAAGCCAAGGAACATGATTGCGCTATTGTAGTGGGGCCTCTATAGTTCCATTTGATGGTATCACTTGAATGCTAACGTGTGCAGTTAATGTTCTGAACACCATGTTTTTAATGCCGGCCAATATTATGCCACTTCTGCCCATATTACATCACTGTAGTGCGAAATTTTAGTTTTTCAACATTTTTTGAATTTTTTTCAGTTAAATGCTTCTATAGCTACTGTGTTAGAGCTGGGCGAGTTACCAAAGGTTAGTTTTTTTAAACTAAACGAAGTTACGTTCTGTCTTCATAGTCCTTTAAGAAAAAAAAAATGTGGTTGACCCTTCTTTCATAGGAATCGGTAAAACACGAAAGTGAAATGGGCCTTCACAGTAGCATTTGAATGTTTACTGTGCATCGATATGAACTTGCACATCGCTATTCATGGTTCGTCTGTATGGCACCGTTAGACGCATCAATATTAGACACTGGATTACAGGTGCCGGAGCATTGTGTAAATCCAATTGAAACCCCATGCGCTCGCAAACCGTGCGAACGAAACCGAACGGGTTGTCAGCGAATCGTTTGGTGGTCATGGTCCGCTACAGCGAAAGGAGCACCATTTGCGGATCAACTCCAGTCTTGTGGGTGTACTTGGCGAGCGACACCCTGCTGGTGGGTCGCTTACGCAAAGGTGAGACCACATTGGTCCTGCTCCATGGCGTGTACGCCAGACGCTTGCGTTATGACTGACGAAGCTGAACGGCAGTCCACATAGCCGCTGGACGGATAAACACAGCAGCTTCTGCTACTACACGCTGCCCTATCGAGGCGCCAACTGCCGGCGCTAATTAGCGTCATGACGCACTACCTCGCTTCACCTCTCCTAGACGGCAGCACCATCTGAATGCACAAGCTAGAGGGAAGGACCGAAGGCGTGTTCGTACAGCTAGTCGGGTATGACCTCATGGCTCAGTCGGTAAAGCGTTTCACACCTCCCGTTGTTGCGAGAGTGAATGTGGGCTCGAAATCTAGCGCCGCTGCGCCACTGGAACTTTTTCTGGTGGTGTCATTTCCGTGATAGATATGATGTCGGTGAGGTTTGTGTACCCTGTTATAAAACACTTTCGTGTTAAAAAATCAAAGCCCCTTTCTTTAAAGGGGCCACGAAGACACAATGCAAGTTTGGTTCATTCAAAAGAGTGCCTCGTTAGAATCATGCTGACACCCCTTTTAGTGTAAGCGTCGCCCAAATAAGTTGTATAAATAGGAGAAAAGGGAATGGCCATGCGACCCACTAGCTCATTTCCCGTAACAGAACCTATGATGTCATGCCAGCCAGCTGTGTGATTGGCTGAGGCCGGAAAAAGCAAATGCAAATTAGGCAGAACTTATAAGCTTGCCAAACGAGCTATTCGCACTTAAATTTAGGGCACATTCTTTTTATATCGGTAAGCACGGTGGGACAAACAGTGGAAATAATGAAAGCACACATAAACATACAAGTACCAATACGTAGTGCTGTTGGTACTGCGCGCACTATGCTTCGTTTGGGGTGGTCTCAAATGACAGTGGCCGATTAATGCAAGCGGCGGTGTCTTATGCGACCATATTTGTTGAGCAAGCACCCTGTTTCACGAAATAATATTTTCTCCATGAACAAAACAAGCCAGGTTTAAATACCGTCACAAACAAACCAATGGCACAAAACAGTTTGCCGCAGTGTGGTGGCGCCATCTAGGTTGACGAACAGTAAGCAAGTCTCCACTCCACACTAAGTTTAGCTGAAAGACCTGTTCTTATGATGTCATTGCAGACGTTGCTCAAATACACGTTTTGGCGGAAGAATCAAAATTTCAGATTAAATTTATTAATTTTGCAACGAATAAAGCATCCTTTGCTTCCGGACAAGTGCTGGGGGTACTATAAAACATGAAATCTTTCGAATAAAACAAACTTGTATTTTGTCTTCTTTGACCGTGTTAGAATGGCACAAGCGGATAGATGCCAGCTGTATAACGCTTCCCAGGTTCGATTCTGACCCCGGGAAGCATTTTTTGTTGAGGTGCTTGATGGGCCCTCGTTTATCATCATCGTTTTGTGAAATTCGTCGTCCAGCAGTGCATTTTGGCACAACATCGAACGCATTGGAGGGCCATAGCAAGCTCCGCTTTAAAATATTGATAGTATCGATATTCAATTCATCGATAGTCTTACATCCCTAACATGCAATAATGTACACAGTGATTGCATTCTGAACAATGGCTGCCAGCCCTGGCAGGAGGTGCTTTTCCTGCTCGACAGAAAAGAAATGCTTATAACCATGCAACGACTCGCACAGAGAGGAGCACAAGCTGATTTCTTACTTTTTAATTGTTTCACAGCACTATTATTGGATAGAGGCCCTTATATACATACACGACAAAAGTCATTAAACAAAACAGTCATGGCGGCCAACAATAATTTAAATCATTACTGGTAAGCACAATGTGCCAAGGCGTAGCATTGTAATGTACAAATATGCAGTAAATATGTTGGATGATCAGTCAGCTTACATACTGAGGTCACAACTTCATGAAAAGCTGCAGACGTCAGGGCCTGAAAGTTCAGGTCATGAATGGATTAGTTGATGTAGCATTCGAAACAAAACTGGCCATGAAAGCTGGCCCTCTGCTCCCACATTGCCCCTAAATTTATATACGGTTCTTTCAAACGACATCAAAAACAAACAACCACGTGGGAAAACCACTGCACTTGCACTGCTCCTAGCCGTATTTTGCTTCCTGAAAAAAAGATAAACACTTTGTTGGTATTTCTACTTTTTTTTAGGAGTCAGTAAAATTGGCGCAATTAAGAGACAACAAAGGTATCACAAGACGACCAGCAAGAGATTCTTTTTTCAAAGTGCTGTCAATTTGCTAGTTTAAAGCTTAAAAGATGCTGGTGCTCAGAGCGCCTTCAAACAGTTCTGGCACACGAAATTGTACTCGGAGATGGCTACTGTACGAAACTGCAACAGCGACACTCCGTCAACAGCACGAAGCATATCGGCAACATGTCACAGCAACACGTCGTACTAAACACAAGAATTTTACAAAATGAACAAAGAGTAAAAAAAGTGGCGATTTGAATGATCGAGCTTGGCCACGTTTTAAATGTGCCACGCTCAGCGCAAGCGTCGCGACTTGGAAATTACAAATGCATGTTGAGAGTAAGAGTGCATAGCTGCAGTTTTTACCCCTGCCAGGTCACAAACATTGCAAGAGCAGCTCCATGGCAGAACGCTGCAGATTGTCTATGCTTGGGCAGAATTTACTGTTCCATTAGCTCGTACAAATCCATGAAACAGACCGACTGTTTGCACTGAACTATTGTAAAAGTTTCACTTGCACTTACGAAATCTACCTTTTTCATTTGGAAACATTTTGTGCATGGCTGTATGCCACGTGCATGTCAGAAATAGCCACTCAATCTACATCTGAATTCTAGTATTGGAGAAAACAACTTTTCGATTTAACTTTATTTTCACCTGCCCCCCATTCATTCATATGCAGGTTCCTTATTGATTGAACTTAATCCCACTGTAGAATCTGAACATCAAACAAGCGAGATTTTTTCCTCCGCACAAAGTGCTTTACGTTTACAAGAAGTTACGTACACTCAAGCATAGGTGACCTGGTCCTGACACAAACTCAATAAATAAAATCCAAAGACAAGATTGGGAAGACAGAATTCCTACGGTTGAGAACTATGGGACTGTAACACACACGGGCAGCTCATGTCTTGTCAAGATAACATAGAAGTTGTTACTTTTTAGGAAACACCCTTTCAATTAAGATCACAAAATGAGACTCACAATATGAGCTCACCATACAACAGATGGCAGCTTAGCCTCAACACAATAGGTAACACAATGGCTGCCATTGGCACCATCCGCTGAAAACTATCTACTTTGTGCATCAAATTGTAGATCCAGGGAACTCTTCGGCCTATCAGAATGGCACTCCTGGAACTAATTTTTTTTTCCAGGAGCACAAAGTGTGAGGCCAAAGAAGACCTTCCAAAAGAAACACCAAAATAATGTTCATACAGAGGCTTGTGGTCCCTTCACTAGAAGAAAACTTGCGTACCAAAAGGCAAATGATTAGAGCATACTGGTTCACTTTTATCACAAAACATGCCGACGCAATCCTAGCAAATTATAAAGGCATTGCCAAATACCAGTGACAAGCCACGTCTCACAAAATTTTAAGGTTAACTCACCTCAAAATTCACAATTGAGCACCCTATTATTTTGAGCACATGAATGGTGGCTGCAGAAACTACCGTAAGCTCGAACTTTCTTGGCTGTCGGCCAAAGAATTCTATTCAACAGAACTACCCTTGCATGCATCCTCTTCTGTTGAAACCTACAACAGTCACACAAATCAAAGATCTACAGGAGATCAACCCTCAACTACACGGTGTGCTAGAATTATTCTAACACACTCCGGTCCCCGGTATGTGCAACAAACTAGCCACCACTTATCAGTTTTTTTGCAGTTCGCACCAGACAAGCAGTAATAAAAGCAGCGATACAGTTTCACAGCGGGGCAGGATTCGACTGTCCTTCTCTTGTCCTGCTGCAATGTAGCCTGTCCTGGCACCTACTGTCGTGCGACGCGTTCCGGCTATGCCTCTGTAAGGTGCACGACGCATCGGGTGGCCGGAAGCCCTGGGCTTCTAGCCTGGCCACCTGCTTTGCGACACTCTGCCGCGGAATGGCCTGCGCTGCTTCCGCATACGGCTGCACAGTCACCGCACTGTCGGACTTTGCTCTCGCGGCACCACTCGCAGCAGACTGGGTCTTTGCAGAAACAGTGGACTCCGACGAAGAGCACGAAGGCGACTGCGCCTGCTCGCCCGAGAGAGCAGCGCCCGCCGCCCCAGTTCGCACAGGCCGGCACTTCACAGTGATCACTACGGGGCACGTGGAAGAGTGAGTCTTGGAGGCTGACGTAGCTGTCGGAAGATCTAAGGAAGAGGGGCGCATCACGTCCCTTCCGCTTTCAACAGCAGGCACGACCGTCTCCAAGATAACCCGGGTACCAGCGGAAGATGCTTCGCCACGGCTTTCCGGCAACGACCTCCTCAGGACAGCGCCATCCCAGGAGGGTAGGGAGAAGAGTTTTCTCCTGGCTGTCTTTTTCTTCGCAGTCCTTTCGTCGGCTGGGGGCCCGGCTTCCCTGTGACTGGGGGCCCGGGCTTCCCCGCCAGAGAGCCGTTCAAGGCCGCAGCTGCCTTCTGACACTGCCTGCTCGTCGCTGAGTGCGGAGGGTTGGGTAGCCTTGGGCGTCCGTGCCCGACCTCTCCCCGACGACTCCGTGGCCGAGCTTTGGCCGAGACAGCAGGTGGTCGCCCCGCCTTCGGCCGAGGGTGACGCCTCAGCGGTCGGGGGCCCCTTCTTGGAGCTCTTGCGCTTGGGCATGGAGAAGCGCCTGAGCCTCTGCAGCGTCCTGTCCAGCGGGTGCCTGGTCTTGGGTGCCTCCGCAACGACGGCTGCCGGTTGCGCTGAGGCCTGGCCGACGTCGGCGGAGGCGCTGGACTCGCTGCTCGTGGGGCTGAAGGCCCCCTGGCGGTCGTCCGCGCTGGCGGTGCAGCTGGAGCTGGTCTCACTGGCCCCCTCTTCCTCTTCGCCACCCCACGTGGTTGGGTCGGGGTACACGTTGTTGTTCTGGCTGGGCGGAGGACCCTGCAGGGAAGCGGGACGGCCATGAGTGCACACGCAATTAAGTCCCCAGCCCAAGTAGGTTTGAGGAGCAGTATTTTGGATGGCCTCCTTCCTTTCCTGCCAATCTCTCTGAGTATTTAGAAGCTTCTGAATGGAGCTGCACCTCGCACTGGCACATGCAGGATAGTTGTGATGCACCCAGAAGGGGCCAACACTATGGAAGGGAAGAAAAAAGTTGCCTAGAGTATTGTGCCAGATCCTTGTATTTCACAAGTAAAGGGGGATAACTTACTTCCTTGCTCACTTCCAAATGCAAAGTTGCACGTGCAGATACTGGTATCTGAAGTACAGTAGAACCTCAGTGTAATGAAATTTGGTGTAACAAAATACATCAATTTTTCTAACTTCAAATATACGCACACCATGTATTTTTACCTCTGTCTGTAAGAAAGCCCCATTTGCAGAAATTTCAATGCAATTTAATGAACAATTCAGCCCAACCTTTCAGTTCTAAGAGTAGATTTTTGGAAGCACGAGCGCTGAAACCGGCTCGCAATAACACCTAAGCAGTGAAACAGGCCGCCCAGAGCCACGAGTGATCACGATGCAACAAACGCACTGTCTGCAACCTTCTTTCTACCAGTGTGTCGAATCGAAAAAAATGACGGTTCAGTTACAATTCAGGTTCGGATGAATTCATTTCGTTCTGGGTCAGTTCCGGTTCAACTAAATCCCTACTCAAACCAGTTTGCGAACCTGTTCGGTGAGTTCAATTATTAGCAAAGTGCAAAAAAAATGTTTTGCAGTTTAAAGCGACCATGAAAACTGATTTTTCCAATAAAAGTTGCACAATTTTAGCAGCAACCGTGAGCAATTAGGCCAGATATTTAAACAAACAAAAGAGAGCACACATGAATTAGTGATGACTTACCAGCTACTTTCCCGCCCAGACCTTATGTTGTCCTAGGGACTGCTTCAAGCCGACAAGAGTCATAACTGTCTGAGAGATACTTTCTCCCACTTCCATTTTTGGCTTGTTTCTTTGAAATCGCAATCTCCTCTCTGGAATCGTCCTTCACCCTGAACTATAAATTTAGAGTCAGGCCTAGGTCCTGTCAAGTACATTCCGTACATTAGCAGGGGACATGTTTCAATCCCAGCGGTGTACTTTTTTTCCTCAGTTGTAGCGTATGAAAAATAAAATAACCCTACAGCAGCCAGATAAATGCTACCTATGAATTTGATTGTTTGGCCACCTAGGATAACTTGTTTGCAGTCACCTATTCGAGAGTGTGAGCCAGAAGTTTGTTAAAAGTGAGCTTTAGTTGACGCTCAGTCACTCATTATTACAGTTGAACCACGATATAACGAACCTCGATTTAGTGAAATTTGCGATATAACGAATTTTTTCAAGTTTTCTATCAAAATTTTGCTAAATGCATGTATTTTTATCTCGATTTTACGAAGTAATTTCATGCGGCGCTTCCGATTTAACAAAGTCACGGCAAGAAAGGAAGAACGAAATTCCGGTCGAGGCACGTTTTATTTTGCCTTTCAGAGCCTACATTGAAAACATTCAGCACTTGCATTAACACTTAAAAAACTAAAATGAAAGAAAAGTGGTGAAATCTGTGGTTGACAACAATTAAAAGCGATGAAAGAAGCTGCTCAAACCGCTAGCGGTCATGGACGGTTCAATAGTGCGGCCACCATTTTGACGTCTCCATCATTGCCCACGCCAACGCCCTCTATTCTTAGGCTGCCAAAGCCTACTTCAAGCTTTTTTTCTACGCGCCCTTGCTCACAGTGCTGCTGCTCTAGGTTGTGCTCGCTGATAACCACATTAATATTTTGTTCGTGCATCATTAGGTGAGTCTTGTAAGCAGCATGAGCACTCTAAAGGAAAGAAAAGTGTTCCGAACAAGAGCCTCAGGAAGTGTCGGTGAAACTGACGGCCACCGAAGTGATGGATGCCATCGACGTTCTGCGGAGGCACTCAGGCGCATGCGAATGTTTAAGAGCAAGCCTTGTTAGTGCTGTCAGCATACGAGCATCACCTAAAGCCCAACCTGGTCAAGAAACGCCAAGCACTGCTTACGGACTTCTTCAGTGCGGTTTGAACATCGAGTGCTGGTGGCAATAAATTGCTCTTTGAACGTGGTCATCTTCATTTCACCAGTGTTCATTAGACAGCTGCGATGGGGTGAAATCAGTTTCTTTAGGGCTCAGCAGGCAGAAAAGCAATTGCTCAATCGGATTTTTCCGGAAGGTATTTAATGTAAGCTTTCCGCTTTAGTGGGAGCACGTAAGCACTTCTCCACACAGTGAAGCGGTCCGCGTGTACACCGCTCAACTCACAATCATGGCTTCATCTCGAGCGTCGTGGTTGCATCATGCGCCCATACTGCAGAGCCTTTGTACATAAAAAAAAGTCTTTCAAAAGTTTCATAGCACCCTTCCACTGTTGGCCCGCCGCGCCTAAGCCTACCACTGAACGGACGAAAAGAGGCGTAACTTCGAACCAGCACCTCGCCAGGGTGAAGTTCACGGGGCATGGACGCAGGTTCAATTGACTAACAGCGGTGTTTAGTAGTTACCGAAATGAAAAAAAGAAAATGTGGAAACCTAGTTTGCTATGATATTTAATGAGGCGTTGCGGAAAAAGCACCGGTTTTACGACGACACATGAACTACCGTCGGCTATCCGAATTCCATTGCCCAAGTGTTGAAACTTTTGATTCACACAATTTTCGCGGCCAGTTTTAGTACAAATTTCGCTTTAATTAAGTGGAGAGGTAACTACATAGCAGTTGTTTCTGGGCGATGGGCAAGGTTTTGAAACCTCAATGACTGGTTAAATGAACTGTAAAATCGAAACCTCGATTTTACGAAATTCTCGGTTCAGCGAAATTTCCGCCCCCAAGTACGACTTTGTTATATCGAGGTTTAACTACTCTGATCACTGGGATGCATTTCGAGGTTGCTATTATTATGCATGTGTACTTCACTATGAATACGTCTCTGCTGCGCCTGACCACCACCCCAATTCCGTCTGCTAAGCTCTGTAACCTTAAATAAGATCATGCGATTACAAACTGAAGTGTGATTAGACTGCCGTTGTTGTGGTGGTTTGAGGGAAAGGAAAAGGAAGGGAAGTGCACCGGGGATATTACAGAGCCCAGCAGGGAGCTCACACGGTTCACCCATCAAGCAGCTTTTGAGGGTCAAACTTTTCAAGTATTTACGCTCTCTAGGCTTGCGGCCTTTTTAAAGAAAGGTATTAACTCTCTCGGGACCGCCCGAAAAAGTGATGAAAAAGTGAGGTCTCGCTACAAATTTTTTATTACATAAAGCAAAGGCACCATCCTACCTTAGCATATACCAAAATGCAGCTAATTATATGTTCTTTGACATACAATACCAAGTTTTACTTCAACACTGACGATAGAACCATGAAAAAATCTTAAAGTAAGAACTTTGTAAAAAAACTACAGAAAAAGATAGAAAAAAGCGTAAATATAAAAATATTAAAAAAGAATAAAATTATTTCAGGATATACAAAATCTAACACAATGCTTTGTTTCTTCATCGCGAAAGTTTGATGCGGCTAGGTGTAACTGGTTTTTTGTTTTGTGCGTGATCTCTTTGGCACTAGGGCCATGGCTACGTCGTCGCCCAGGTACACGCCGGGCTTTCGTCTCGGCGAAAACTTGATCCCTTTCTGAGATGGTGGCAGGAGATCACCACCATAGGTAGTTAACACCCTAGCGAACAAATATAAACCAGCCAGAACATATTTCAAGCGCACATACCTACTCCAGAGACAATTGAAACCGAAACCAACACCCACCTTTGAGCGCGATTTGATGTTCCAGGCTGATCAACACCTGAATCCTCACTCGAGCTGAAATCCGATCTCTAAAGCCACTTCACTGCCACTCTCATCGTTAAAATCCACAGTAGAAGGTGAAGATATGCGAGACGAGATGAGGCGGATTTCTTATCGCGCTCGCGCGAGTATGACGCCATGTTTGTTTACATTCGAAACCACTGCCCATCAGAATAAAATATCTGATGCGTTGCCGCCTGGCGATAAAAAAATAAACTTCATAAAAGAGAAAACTATCGTTTTCAAACTATCTCCTAGATGTCGCTAGGTGTTCCATCGAACGAAAATTTGTATTCTGCAGGCTCGTGAAACCATCGATCATATGTGATCGATGGCCTATGGAGCGGTCCTGAAAGAGTTAAAGGCAACAAGTATGCACATTTCAAGTGTTGGCCTTCACCACTGCCCAGTGCAGCAGCCTTGAAACCCAATTGCCATTACACAGTTGCAGCGAGGGAAAAGCAAAAGTCAATGTTTCAAATCGCCCACAGGCTGCCAAGAGTGTGACATTTCGTTTGCTCAACCTTGCACTCTGCTCGTGCTACCAGCAGTGGCATACCTTTCACAACATTGGTGCGCATACCTGTCCTCATGTTGTGACGACGAAGAGAGCGTTGATAATGTTCTGACTGATCTGATGACTGATCTGAAGGCGAAAGTGCGTGAGAAGTTTTCCGCTTCAGTTCCAGTTTGGGTTCAGCATGCTCAAAAAATAATGGTTCGGGATCAGGTTCAGTTCCGGCAAAAGTTCCGGCAGAAATACCCACGAAATACCAGCGAAAATACCGGCAAAAATACCGAACTGGTATTTTTGCCGGAACCCTTGCCGAAACGTCCGGGCAGAGCCTGACAATTTGCACCAATAAGGAGGAGCATGCCCATTGCATCATTTTCAGAGGTTTCACAGCAGCCAAGTCTCCCCATTCGATTCCCACTTCCTCTAGCAGTGGGGATCAATATGCGTAGAACAGTTTTGAACCGTATAATCAGCTCCTTTTCTGCATGTTCAACTTTGTTTTCAGCACAAGCCCCATTCTTGCAAAATATAACAAGCCTGTCGTATGTGCACCCCATTTTCACTTAAAGGAAGCGCCTCGTGTCGTTCACACTAAACATTGGACACTAACAAAGCACGAATTTTACCGACGTTGTTACATCAAGGTTTCACTTATGACTACTGTGCCTGATAAACATGTATCTTCTGTACATCATTTGTAGATCATGAGCTTGCCAGAACATGACCAAATACATGTTCCACAAAACTGAAAACACTTCTGTACTTCTGTGCCGTCAAGGCCAACTTTGCCCATGACCAGGGTAATAAGTAACAGCAGAATGATTAGGTTAGTAGAATGATTAGATAAGTAAAATGATCCTCCCAATGATTGGAACATTCCAATGTGAGTTCCACATAAGTGCTGCTGCTCAATTTCAGATAAAATTTACACTGTAAAAATTTTAATCCAGCATGTCTGCAAAGCAGTGGCTGTTGACTATTCACTGCACTTGCAGTCAAGTCAGTAGCCAATTGGGTGGTGCGTTTCATCCTTTTTCTACCCCAGTTTTACTCGCAACCAATCGATGAAACGAATTAGTCCTGGCGGGGAATTAAAAACAAAAAGACGCACTTTCAAATGAGCCCAAGATGGACGCGATAGCACTTGTAGAACCCGAGCGGAGAGTCGTCGAAAAAATGCTATTTTCGCACCGAATATTGGTTGATTTTAGCGGTCTGTGGCAACTGTGGCAACACGCAACTGTGGCAGCAACTTGCTTATCCAGCTCCTGCTGGCATTGAAACTAAAGGAGGGAACTTTGAAAGCTGATTTCAGTTTTAAGCCTGATTGTAAAGCACACACAAATTTGAAAGCCACTTTTAGTGAAAAATGGTGCGCGTTAATCATGCAAATATGGTATGTTGCTATGTCCACCTTCGTCCCCGTCAGCTTAGTGCCGCATTCTCGCTTAATTAATGCAGCTACCTGCAGGCTGAGGCGCTTGTCCCTGTCCTGCACCAGGTGCCGGGCAGAGGGCTCGCACTGCTGCGACAGTCGGCCCCCGGGGGCCGCCTGCTCCCGCTGGTCCCCGACCAGGACGACCGTCACGTGCCGTAGCCCGTCCTCGTAGTAGGCGTCCGACCGGATGGCCCGCTGCTGCTCCTGCTGCTGGGTCGAGTCCCCCGCTTCGCTGCTGGTCGACGATCCACCTCCTCCTCTTCCCCCTCCTCCCCCTCCTTCTCCGCAGAGCAGTGGGGGCGTTGTCGAGGCCACCAGTGGCAGTGGGCCGCTGGCACACACGTTTGCTGCAAGCTGCAAAACGATCGGCCCCACACGTCGCTGACGGAAGCAGTCATGCCTGTATTTTTATGGTGTAAGTCTAGCTCTGATTAACGAAGAAAAGAGAAAAAATTAACCGCAAATTGCCTGCAGAGAAATTGTGCCGCATGCTTTAAATGTTGACTACAATGATAAGTTTCACCAATCGTCTTGTATTTTGGTTTAATTTATTCGATGACACAAATGTGCACTATTCTTGTATTGGCTTGGTTGGGCAGTTTAACCTCTCCAATCCAATCGTCTCATCCCCTGCCCCTCTGCCCCCCCCCCCCCCCCCCCTCTCTCTCTCTCTCTCTCTCTCTCTCTCTCTCTCTCTCTCTCTCTCTCTCTCTCTCTCTCTCTCTCTCTCTCTCTCTCTGTCACACACACACACACACACATACACACTGCTGCAGCCTAAACACCAGCCAATGCTTAGGGGCAAGATCTGCCATCCCCTCATCTTCTCAGATGGTGCGGAGCAACCAACTACAGTCAGACAAATGCGCATCACTTGACGAGCAGCCTAAGAACATTCCCGGCTAATAATACCAAAGCAACGGAAAGAAAGAAAAAAGAGGTTCCTGCAGGTGCAAGTCAAAAGCAGGCGAGAATTGAAAGCTTGTGATTTTTCCATCTCAGGTGAACACTTTTGTCTGCATTTACTACACCAACTTCAGGCAACAGCTGTACCACTGTTGATACCTCTGCCAATGGATCAGCCAAGTTGCACCCGTACAAGATCACCTAATGCCACACACCATAGCTGGCTGCAGCTCTACCGTTCGTTCCTGTGTTGTAACAGTGCAGCCTTTGCACCCCATTCACAGCACACACCATGCATTTAATCCCACTTGCACCTTCTACTATGTTTGCATGCTTCATTTCACAAGCTCCATGCAGCAGCACCAAGGCTACGCAGCTTACTAAGGACAGTGACGTCCTACCAGAGTCCCTACGCCTACTGTCACTTTCTTCAGAGGGCCTTTGCAAAATGTTACGGTGAGTTGGACAAACACTTTGGGCGACTTTGTTGAGAGCCACGTAGCCTCCACCGTGCTGCACGCATTTTGTGAAAGAAACTAAAGAACAAAACGAAAGTGTTGTTTAAGCATAAAGATCAAAGGTGGTGGAGGCTTACCATATCGCCAAGCTGGGGCAAATGTGTGTAGGCCAGCCATTGATTATGCTCAGCCATAAAGAATTCAAGTTTTTAGATTACAGGTGATGTATTGTTCCCGCAGTGCTATGCCTTGTAGATAAGTTGGCTTCGGTTGTCCATATCTTGTGCAGTATCAATCCGAAGGTTTCCCTTCCTCTTTTACAGTGTATTGTCATGCGCAGTTTGTGTATTGTGAGTATATATTATGTTCTTCTTCAATGAAAAGTAGTTGTGAGTTAGCACTTGTCCCACCGCCTTCTTTGCCTTTGCCCTTCGTCTGTGCGCGCTACTAGTGAGCATAAAGATACTCCACAAGCAAGCCAATTCTGGCACAGTGGGTGGCCAATTCAAGCAAGCGCCTACCTGCTGTTGTGGCTGTGGGGGTGGCCTGTCCATCAGCAGGACTGGTGGGGCGTCGTACGGAGGCGGGGCTTCCCCGGGAGGAACGTACGCCTCGGGGGGCTTCCAGAAGGTGTATGGGGGCGGAGGGTCCGGGCAGAAGCCGCCCAGGAAGCCCACCCCCTGCTCCTCCAGTGCCAGCTGCCGGGCCAGGCAGGCCTCCTCCAGGCTCGCAGCTGCACGGCACCCGTTCAGCCCTGGGGGGAGGGGGCACAGAACAGGAAGGCTCAGGAAGCAAGCCCCGAACTTCAGTTTTATCACTTTGCATTTTAAGGTCCCAGAATGAAGCGGGAATGGAATTGCGACCTTTTAAATCCTGAATGAGTGTGGAATGGAATGGACTGTTAATGCAGTGACAAAGCATCCGTGTTAGTGGTGAAAAAAAAAACTCAATTTTTTTTCAACATTTTTTTTTTTTACTTGCCGCGGTGAAGCAGTGGCTATGGCGCTCTGCTGCTGAGCACAAGGACGTGGGTTCGATTCCCAGATGCAGGGGCCACTTTTCTGATGGAGGCGAAAAGCAAGAGCGCCTGTTGTGTTCGAGATTTCAGCGCACGTTAAAGATCCCCAGGTGGTAAAAATTAATCCGGAGCCCTCCACAACGGTGCGCCTCATCGCCTGTGTTGCGTCGGCACGTTAAACCCCACAATCAATCAATCAAATATTTCTTGGGCATAATGCGCTTAAGTTACACCTGGGCTATGCGCACCATACTGAAGGGCTCCGGTTTGATTTCCACCACCCAGGATTTTTAACGTGCGCCGAAATCTCTCAAAGTGCCTTTGAACCAGTGTTACAAACAGTGACGGCAAAAAGTGGCATCGCAAGAGTACAGTTAGCGTTTGTTGTGCTGGTTCATACATGCATAACGGAATTAGGTAACAAAATGGTACAACAGGATACAGCCCTGACTTAGTCAGAAACATGGCATTCTAGCATCAGTGACCTACTCAAAGACAATTTCAGTTGGACACTTCTATAACCAACAGCAAGATGCGCCACAATTTGTTCCATACCAAAAAAAACCTATACATATATATCATGTGAATATTTTTCTTTTCAGTTATTAGCACCCCAAATGCCCTCCTTTTACTATACTGGGATCCAGACAAAAGTTTCAGCCAAAAATCGGGTGAAATGCTCTGGGTTTATTATTGCTACATCATATCATCATGCTCTTAAGGCTTACAGGAGTTGTCATGCGGGTGCATTCCTCAGAAGCACACAAGCTATCTACACCGGGTGCAGTTTCAGGAAACTGCACTTTTTTCTTTTCTTCACAATGAAGCAGCAAAATGTGAGTGCCACCAAAGCAGTACTCCAGTACATTCAAGGGGAAGCTGACTTTTGCCATAAAGAACATCAGCAACTGCACCAATGGGAGGCAGTTTGATGCGATGCAGCACAGCATTCTGTGTTATTTTTCAGACAAGAAGAAGTCCAGCCCCAAAACACTGAGGTCACGTTAGCAGGTCGACCAAGAACAAGCCACTGCTTCTTCCTCGCTCAGTTCACAGCCTTTACAGCAAGGCTGCCATGGATAGCTAGTGCTTCAATGTGAAGGTGTTGAGTGCGACTAGGGGGTGGCATGTACCCATTCACGGCAGATGTTCGCATCTCGCAATGGCTCGTTTACTTTGATGTGAATGGCACTAGTGACGACCTCCTTTGCATGGCAGACGCAGGATGCACAACATGCTTGATTATTAGTTCCAAACAAAAGTGCACTAAATAAAGCACCCGACACCGCGTTGAGTGGGACTGCACATCGTTCACGCCTTAAACACCTCGGATGCCACAGCTTTATAAACGCACAGACATAATGGTTACACGTGTAGTAAACATCGCTGGTGCAGAGCATGTTTGCTTACCCTCCAGCCTACCTGCATAGAAGGCATTTGCATTGCCTGCACAGTATGTTTCTTCTCTCGCATGTTTTTAGACCCCCGCACTAGGAACAGTCTCCACCATAATAATGACAGGTGGAGAAGAAGAGGGGAGAAGGGAAACAAAGAGCAGAGTGCCCACTGACGGCGTATCATGACGAGCAGGCGCCTCTTGCGCAGCCGGTGGATCATGAAGAGCAGCAGGGCCACGATGAGGAACGAGGCCACCGTGCTGGCCACCATGCGCAGCCCCAGGGTGGTGGCACTCTGCACCTCCGACCCTGCGGGGCCACCGGGAGTGGAGGGGGACAGGAGACGTGTGAGGTGGCAACATCAAGCAGGACACTGCCATGAGAAGACTCTCTCTCGTGTACAGGCCTGTCTTCATGAAACCTCCACTTAAACAAAATGCAGCGTCTGCATGCCCTCCTGCATCTATCTCCCCGTGCTGTCTGTCGTTCGTGAGCCCCGAAGGAGCCCAAAAACAGAAATCTGTGTGCACAACTTTTACGCGACCTCGGCTCAAAACTGTTTTCTTACCCATCCACATTCAGTGCTCCAAGATGAAAAAAAGAACGGTGCTAAACCATCTTTGAAACTGCCTATCTGGTAGCGACGATTATGGAGGACAAGCCTTCTGCCTTTTCTTCAATAAAACAGCAGGTGAAAACAAACTTTGCAAGGTAAGGTAGTGCAACAAGCTATGGGCCTACGTTTAGACGCTACTGTAACACTGAAGTGCTGCCATCAACAATTTACCGCATTGAAAGTTTTAGCTCCCCACCAGGAATGACTTTCCAACTATTACATTTGTAACCCCTAGTACCAACTGGGATTCCCCTTTGCTTTAGAGCACGTCTCAACTCCTGACAGCAATGCACCCAACAGTCCTAGCCTCTCTTGAAGAACCCGTAGCTTCTTCAATCTGGAGTAGAATGCAAATCTACAACCCCACAGCCACTTAATTTAAGCAGCGAGCGGGCGCCAGGTTCTCGACACTGCAACGGGGTCAAGAACCCCGACAGCCAAGACCACCGTATCAACCGCACCCCTTTTGCAAGCAAGCTCACCGTCAGGGGCCCCCAGGGTGGTGCCGTTGCAGGCGTAGTCGCAGCACTCGCCCGATCCCCTTAGGTAGGGCTGGTGGCAGTGGGCGGGCGGGTAGCAGGAGGTGATGGAGCACGAGTCCGGCCGCCCCCGCTGGCACGTGCACTGCTCGCAGGGGTCCTTGCCCTCGGGCGTGTACCGGTCTCCGTGCTCCACGGGCGAGCCCCGCCGGTCCACGCACACCCCCGCGCCCCCGACAGGCGGCAGCAGCCCCACGCCCTCTGCACAAGAGGGACCAGGGGGCCTTTTTCAGGGACCAGGAGCCTACTAGTAGTACTCAGACGTTGTGGACAACGCGGAGGAAACCGCAAGCATTCGCATCCAAAACACCCACAGTCTGGCAGCAGCCGCAACTACAAGAAAAACTACAAGCCACCAAAAACACTATGTAGCACATCGAAAACAAAGTCGGAAGGAACCAAGTGCACACACATGTGGAAATGCAATAATCCAAAAAGAATCAAAGCCCTGTGTTTGATACAAAGACCAAAGTAAGGAAGTCATTTATAGGGAGCTGCTAGGAAATATGTGGGTGCAAGGGAAAGCGTTTCAAGGCTCAACTCGGAAGTGAGCCTGTCAGGAAGACTATTCCATATGTAAAAGGCCTGGGGAAGTTGGGAAGCTAAAGGCGTCTGTATTCCCACACATGCACACAAAAAACTTCAGAGATTATTTAATCTGTGTGGCGTGGTTCAAGGCATAATGTGGATTGTGAGGCGATATGGACAAATCTCTGAAACAAACATAAAACAGCACCATTACGTTTCATCTGCATATTGCTACAGCAATTTATTTATTTTATTTACTTATTTCGAAATACCACAGCCAAGATTAAGGCTACAGCAGGAGTGGGTACAAATGATATGTACAATGCAGATATAGGATAACACAAAATCAATGCAACGTATCCATGCCAGGTTGAAAACAAAAAGGAAAAATGGCAAATAAATACGAAAATACAAATCAGGCACATATAAGCAATAGGTACATAGTTGCAGAATTATATGGTTTTGATTATTTTCGGAGACACCCACCGTACAGTACAACATAAGGTGAAGATGGAGGGGAAAACATATGAGGGGGCTGAACACTAATAGATCTGTGTGGCTGTCAAAAAATGTTGCTGCGGTAGCGCATGAACAGAGCCAGGCAAAGCATTCCACCACTCTATTGTGCGAGGAAAGAAACTAAATGTAAATGCTTCCATTTGGGCAAATACTACTGGTGCCTGATAAGACTGTGGTGGCTTCGTGTTGACAATGGCCTCGAAAACGTGCAGTAGGTATCATTGTGTGAATAATAATGCGAATGTACGGCAGAATGTAAATGTTTTAACGACTCTGTGCACCTGTGTGAGGTAAGCAAGGTTAGATTTAGTGACAACAGAGCCCAGGTGGGCGAAAAATAACTGTCATAATGGTGGCATGTAAATCAAACGGCTCTTCTCTGAACCGATTCAGTTTTATTAATTTCATACTGCTTGTGTGGGTCCCATATGGGTGAGGCGTATTCGATAATTGGGCAGATTAATGACTTGCACATGAGCAATTTGGTGTCTCTAGGAGCTTTAGCTAGCATACGTCTCAAACAACGAAGCTTTTTTTTCCCGGCTTTAGTGGAAATATAGACTGTTTCGTCGTTGACAGTTTGCTGCAAAGATAACGCCAAAATAGTTGTAATTATTTACGCTACACAGGGAGCAGTTGTTGATAAGTAGCAGAACTGCGAAGCGTTTTTGTTAAAGTTAATTCTCATCTGCCACTTGTTGCACCAGGAAGTTATGGCTATAATTTAATGCGGTGATCTGAGCAGCCTCTCCAGATAAAATTTAATTACGTTCACAAAGTGAGGACATCAAAAAAAGATGTGTCATAGCAGAGTGGACAAACCAATTTGCAAACATTCGCAATATATTTATGCACATTGTTACACAACGATTATTTTAAAGCTTGCCCATACATGGCTGCACAACCAAAAAAATAATAAGATGAGCCCTGTGCCACCAACGAACCATCCTACATAAACTGCAACAAGGCACAGATGCAATCTTTGCAAGAGAAGTTCGTGTCCATCATAGTTGCAATACTTTTTTGGTCGTATGTACGCTAGGCCGGTCAGAACATAAAAATTCTGAGTCTTTTTAGGTTCAGATAGTTCATACTTGGCAAGGTTAGGCACTCTGTGATCAACCTGCTAGAAACTCAAACAATGCCAACAGTACTGTAATTTTCTTAAATTGGCCCACTCCCAACTTCTTGACTTTCTTGCATTAAAAAATTTTTAACATTTAAGGGCGCGCAAGATGTTCAACACTGTAACACTACACTGAGAAATATATGCTGGGATAGGAAATACTATTTAGATTGTTGTGCGCAAGATTAGCTAAACTAATGTGCATTTAATGCTAACAAAATGCTTCCAATATTGACTACCCGCATTGCCACATTGCCGGTTCAGTCATGTTAATATTGACTTTGGGTTTCCTTCTGTGCAGTTCTTTATGCTTGTAATCCGTTAACTTTCTCCCACAGACTAGCAAGTGTATTCTCACTGTCATAGTCAGCAAATTGGTGAGAACAATGGTACGTGAAAAATGCTCTTAATGAATACATTTCTTTTAAAAAAAAAGAATAAAAATTGAAAAGAAAAAAAAAAGCAGTACAAATCAGCCGAAAGAAGTTTGAGCATGCGGTTTCGATTTCTACACTGAATTTATTCAGGGGCAAAGTTCGGAATGGTGTCCATTTTAAAAGCACCCGCTTCGAGTGGGCCCTAATTGGCTGATGGCGGACGAAACTGTAAGACGCAGAACAAGCAAGGTTATTCTGTGCATATATCAGATTCCCCATAACTGGAATTACATCACGACTTGAAACAGATGCTTTTGAAACGAACAGCAGTCAGAGTTCTGCCCCTATTAAACTTAACATTGTGCTTGTATCTGCTAACGTAAATGGATGCTGTTTGACCCACTTCATTGCCCTTTAATTGACAGGGCGTTGGCAAAAGGCCTTTTGAAAGCGCTACTTGGCGTGCCAGTTAAGCCGGAATTCTCATGGAGGACGGTTTATTTTCCACAAAAACCGCACCTTCAAGGTCAAATTTTTCACCCCTGTGCTTGACTAGGACGATTAAATTAAGGCTAATGCACCATTTGACACCCCGCATGCAGAGCGCATGCCTCCGGTGCCTCCAGACTTCCTTGTGCGGGTCTGTCTTATCTGCCCTTGGATCCAGGGCCGCCTTTGCCTGTACTAGCCCTTTATCCTGTTTACTGCTGTCACTGTTTCCCTCGTGTAATATGCGGGAGGAAGTCCAATTTCCAAGACAGCTGCTCGCTTGACTTTCCTCCACCACAAAGACAACAAAACAATGTGTAAGAACACACAAGGCAACCCGTTTGTCGAGACTACAAATGCATACACGCCCACCTCGCCATTTCTACGCGTTTTACTTTTAAGCCAGGTATTTCAGCCCCAAGAGCTTGCCAAATTTGTCGAATGCAAGTATGCAAACTGTGGAAAAGTTGTGCGAAACAGGAGGTTTTTACAGTTTTTCATTTGGTCATGGAGTAAGAACAAAACAGGAGGGTAAACGACGGTTCCTAGGGCGGCAAGATTACGTCACAAGTGCTTGGCCCACGTTAAGCTACCGGCATTTGTTGCGGGAGCAAAAACTGCGCGGCCACAGCGATTGGCATTTTACTGCGAAGCCCTGGAATGAATTGTGGCTGGCCACTATCATTTCATCCATCAGGTGCTGCTACCCTCTCCATCACCATTGCATCTACAAAGCTTTGCCGTCCATGTTCGTTTTTATTGTGACATTATCAGATCACTTGCCATTGCCCGCCACAATGGGCCGTTTCACCTCCTGTATATATTCTTGCTCCATAGGTTTGGTTTAAATCCTGTAACAGAAAGAAAGTCCAGCCTTGCACGTCAGCACATACATACCTTGAGTGATGTAACCCTGTATGTGTGAGCAATAACCACCAAAATGAAGCCACCCTACCCTTGCTGTTGATCCAGAGCCCACGATTATACAGAGAGAAGGGAGTCTCTTTAGCTCCTAGTTTTTCAAGATATTCAATGGAGATCGAACGCAGTGAAAGATCCAAATTTGTTACAGCTGCATTCATTTGAGGGAAACTTCTGTTCAAACACTTATATTCCTCTAAAATCCTCCTTTCCTCACCCATGACGTGTTGCTGCGACCCGCGTGGAATCTAACTTGGAGGTGCAGACATATATCTGAATTGGCATTTTATCATAGAAGTTGAACACACGTTCAAGTGTTGATATGGGCATGAATACAAATACAGATCACCTGGTATCATTTTCTATGTTCTTAATTTTGAAAGATAATTACACCCTCAACCTTTTGCTTTTATTTTTTTAAGGTTAGACATTAATAAACAAGCCCTAGTGCGCATATGCGACAGTGATATGCACAGTCCTTCGCATGGCTGTCCTTCACAGCTGGCTACAGTCTCTTTTTGTAATAGTCGCACGCATGCACTACACTTGCAAGACAAAACTCAACAACTACGCGCCCTTCGCGAGCGACGAATCGAGTGGCTGTCAGAAGCAGGGGGAGCGATCAAGCAGATCTTTCTCAAAAGTGGCCGTCAAACCGGGAGGATCTCGAACAATGCCGCTTCTTCCCCCCTTTGTTCAGCGTGTAGCACAAGATATCCAGGTTACGCGGCTGGCTGTACTTCCGGAACGACCTCCCACGCTCGGCTGACCGTATCACCGGCGTCGCCGAACGGCGTCGTCTCTGGGCCAAATCCCTTCTGATTTCTCGCCCTCCTTTTTTTACGGCCGCGACCATCGCCGAAGCGCTTTCGAAATTTCGGCCCGCGCCTCGGCCGCCGTTGTCACGGCAGCGTGCTCCCATTTCGAGAGCTGTCGCCGACGTGACGCGAATGACACACGCGATGTTTGTAAGCAAGCCTTCCCGACACATCGCACCGGCCTACGCCTACAGCGCCCTGACTCAGGCACCAGCCGTACGGACGGCTACACATTTCACAACGATACGGCGTTATTGAAAGCAAATGTGCGAAAACACTACTCACTGCTGCTAACAGCCATGTCGTACGCGAAATGGGAGCGACGTTCCCGATCGCACAGCAAGGCGCTCGGCTTGCCACAGCACCGCTCTCCGAAAGTCAACGAACGGATTGTCAGTGCGCGGTTCGAAGAAACGGGGCAGCCTCGAAAGCAGTTTTTAACAAGAACGTGCTGCTGCGGAAAGCGGAATATGATTTACCGAAGGACGCTTTCTTTTTCGTATCACTCACCCATCACCACGGTCGCTCGCACTTTCCGAGGTCTTCTACTCCCGAGGCTGGCAAGTTTCCGAGGAGGCGGTCCGGTTAATCAACTCCGTTCCGTAGACACGGCGCGTAGCGAAACTGCTCATCGTAGTTAGTAGTAGAAAGCTTTGGCACACATGCTTGTGACAGATCACAATCCGGCAGCTTTTAGAAAAGCCATAAGGATTTCTAGGGCGATCGGCAAACGCCTCTGCTCCATGTTTGCGCCCAGGCGGTAGTCGAGGTTGCTTTGGTTACTTCGCTTGCTTCGCTAGCTTCGCCTCCTCCGTCTCTCCCCGAATGGCGTCTTGTTCGTTTCCGTCCGTTTCTGGAAGATGGCGACACCAACGAAACCGAAACTAAATTGAGGCGCAAACCAAACCACAGTAAACAAACATTTAAAAATTTTTAAATAAATATTGAGCTAACTTTGTGTAACAGTGGTTAATGTAAATTTATTTTTGCTATAGTCTAGGTTTTTTGCATCGATTTGTTTCAAGTCAGTTTGAAGACAGCAAGACAGCCAACGTTAGACGCGCGGCTCTGATTACCACATGTTTTCGGTTTTGAGCCTGGTGACTGGTTTCTATTAGCGAAAGTTGTTAATGCGTCGAATTTTGCGATCTGCTCTTTGTTTACAGGTGTATTTAGTGCTTCGCAATTTGTGGGACACTGTCAGTTGCAACAAAGCACTTTGACGAGTTATTGTAAATCAATTTTACGCAGTAGCGCTTCAGCTGTCGCCAAGTTTTTTATATGGATGACGAGGAGAGAAAAAAGCTCATCGAAAGGCTTCAGCAAGAGGAACAAGAGAACTTTGCTAACCTAAAACCTAGCAAATACACAGATGGCTGGACTGAGGAAACCTGGGAAAAGGTAAACGCGCTTCAGGTGTTTGTTCTTTTGAATCCACATGCAAAACACGTAGTTCCAGTGCACTTGATCAGAGTTCTGTTAATTTTGCTAACATGCCGATCAATTCAATCCACCTGCAAACAAGTGATTCCAACCGCTGTGTAAGGGTGTTTCGCTTGAAATTCGGCGTGCTTTGCTGACATGTGCGTCGCCGTACTGTTGCGATTTTTTCAGAATGCCTTGCAACCTTAATTGCATAGATCATTTTGTCACATGACAAAGTTCGTCATAGGTGGCGAAAATAAATTTCGACTCTCTCTCTCTCTCTCTCTCTCTCTCTCTCTCTCTCTCTCTCTCTCTCTCTCTCTCTCTCTCTCTCTCTCTCTCTCTCTCTCTCTACACACACACACACACACAGCCACAAAATGGGCTTTAATGGCATGCAGTCTTACGTGATTCGTCGTCGCTCACATTCAGTTTCACAAAACTGCACTGCGTAATTGCAGCGTGAAATATTTTGTTTTGCTTTTGTCTCGCTAATCAACACCAAAAATCCCATTACATAACAGTAGGGTGGCTCGCAATTAAACTTGACAAAAATGTTGGATGTGTTGAAATTTAAACTTTTGTCTTTCAATTTTCCCTGTGCTGGGAGTCCTAATATCATCGATTCGTTGACTCTGATGCATGTCGAGGATCATTTGCCGTGAAAAAGCACCTCCTCTGTTTGTCTTATCAAAGTACAGACTGCGGTCATGCAATGCACACAGAAACGACCTCCCTTTTGTACCACGCGAACAACATCCGTCATGCTGAATCAAAAGAGGGAGAGGATTCTAAGCTCAAATCACGGGACCGTCTCAGCCCCGTTTATTGGCATTGTTTATCAGTCCTTGCTATAATTTGAAAAGCTCGTGCTTGGGACGTTCACTGAAACGGGCACGAGAAAAACGTACCCTTTGCAGGGAAGATGGTACCCTGACAACTGATTTCATTCTAAGCGGAGTGTTAGGGCACGAGAATATAAGACAAATTCCAGGCAATTGGAAAGGGAAAGTTACGAGTGTAAAAATGTGTAGATAGCAAACGTCATGGCAGGGGCACGTGCTGTAGTTAAAATGGTTGCTCCAAAAACTGCATCTTATGTGGTGTGAGTGCGATAGAAGGGGAGCTCACACATACACTCTCTTCCACGTCCTTACATCATGGCAAGGGCTTCATAGATCTCACGGGGAATTTAATCTCTCAGACGAAATGATTTATGGTGGTTTTGTCAAGCATTTACTTCAGTTCCTGATATCACTCAGTTGCCACGAAGCATGTTAAGCTCAAGTGCACTCTGATTTACATTGGAAACGCTGCAGAGGAGGCTAGTTGTATTTCATCTTGGGGAAAAAATAAAGTGCTTTCAGTAGCGCCTCCGGATTTATTTTGACCACAGGGGGATTTTTAACATGTGCCAAAATGTTGACACACGGAGTTCTTGCTTTTTGCCTCCAATCTGAAAAGCAGCCACAGTGGCTGGAAATCAAAGCTACGTCCTCGGGCCCAGTAGCACAATTCCTCCGCCACTGAGCCACCGCAGCAGGTTGCTACGGGATGGGGATCCAAACATGCTTTTGGGGCATAATCCAAGCAGTTAGTGAAAGTAAGCTGTCTTTACCTCGAGCCTCCTTCCCCGCAGCATTGCGGTCACCCTCATCTCGTGACTTCTGCTAAAGGGAGTGGCTTTGAAGGGGCAGTAATTGTCTAGCTTGCTTGCAGGGAGATCCATACATTTGCTCTGAGCAGTCCTTGTGCTCTCTGTCCCCTGCAGGAAATGGAGCAGCACCCACTGTTTGCCACCAAGCTTCCGGAGAATGCCGAGTTGCCGCCGCTCGTGGAAGCCATGCAGCAGTTGAAGTATGACGCCAAGGCAAACAGTCCCGCAGGTAACCAACGGTCTGCGTGGCTTGTTCTCCATTGAAAGTAGCCTGCCTAATGCTAACCATGATGACTGTTTATAAGAAGAGATAGCAGGTGTATATTTAGGGTTGTTTATTTCATCACTCACACTTGGAGTACATTTCTTCATTGAAGGGACACTAAAAGCAACCAGCAAGTTGGTTTCAAACGAATTTCTAAGCTTCCCATAGCCATTTTAGTTTTGATTCGGTGGCAAAAGATGCGTTAATTGCTGAGAAATCGCTAATCAAATACTGATCAAGTGTGATGCAAACAACGACTGCAGTTGCTGTTAACGTCATGATAAACCAGAAGCAAGCAAGCAGCAGTGATGTACAGTGGTATAGAAGCAACCGAATACAACGCTATCACGTGCCAATTGGTTTCTTCGGTTTCGGTCAAATCAGTCGTGCTTTCCCTGTACTCCCTCATCCTTTGCAACTCCGGACTACAAAGCAAAATATTTCTTCATAAGACTCATGATCAGTATTGGCGCTTTGTTGAAGAAAAACATATTCTTCTTTTGCAGCACCGTGAATGTTGGTGTCAAACGAACCCCTCGTGTGTAGGTTGCATGCTTCCTCGAAAAGTGCTACAACGCCCGAAGTATGGACAAGTAGCGCCCTTAACCGGCAGCCAGGAAAGACGTTGCACACCCCAGACGATCTAAGCACTTCCAGTGCAAGTTCTGCGGTATAGTGAATGGTGGCGGCATAGATCTTCACGTTTTCAGTATATTCTACCTTATTTTAACAAAAGTTATGCGTAAGCGAAGTATATTCGTGTTCTCAATGAGCTACTCTATCGATCTAGAGCGATTCGTATTTTGACTCCAGGGTCCTTTTAATTAAGTTGAAAGTGAGAGTGTGCTGACAGGAGTTAGTGACCTGCATTAATGAACTGAAGAAAAGCTCTCGACTTTCATGCTTGCATGGTCATTGTTGGTCGTGTTGCCGGCGACTGTGGTTTAGTGTAAAGCCCTTTTATCATGTACATGGGGAGGAGTATGAAGGGCTTTAGCTATTTAGCGGTCTGGTCCCAAGAATTTTTGCGGTGTTATATAGTGCCAGAAATGCGTTGCATGGCCCCTTTAAGCTTCGGGTGGCGTAAAGAAGGAACTTCTGTTTTCTTGCCTCCTTAATTAGAGGCCCAAGTAGTGGAACTGGCACTGTGTATTCATGTAGTCGTCATTTAGTTCAGTGTACTGCAAAGTTAAGCTTCTTCCACTTGAAGTCACCTAAAGTCACCTGCACGTGTTTGGGCAGCACCATTCGGTAAACTACCAACAATTAAAAAGCTTTGCGTTATCTCAGTGCTCAGTTACAACTTGTTGGCGCCTGTTCAGGCTCAGGTTTTATTTTATCGGTCCCCATTTTGTCCTGCGAGCATTTACCGCTCGAACGAGCTGTCATGTTTGAAAGAGGCTCAGCTGTGAGATCTTGTATTAGGATGTGGGACTGCTTGACTCAGAAGTGCGCATGGTTCCCTAGAGCTTTCTGATGTAGGCGAAAAGCTGAAACGTTTGTGTGTCGAGATTTTGGTGCACATTAAAGATTCCCAGGTGGTCAAAATTAGTCCGGAGCCCTCTACTATGGTGTGCCCTTCAGCACGGGTGTATTTTCAGCATGTTAAACCCAACAATTAATCAATTAATCCCCAGAGCTGGCTGCTCAGTACAAGGAGGACGGAAACAACAACTTCCGGCTAAAGAAGTACCGCTGGGCGGTTGCCTCATACACCGAGGGCATCAAGCAGAAGTGTGCCGACCAGGAGCTGAATGCCCAGCTCTACTGCAACCGGGCGGCTGCTCACATGCGGATCGGTGAGGACAGCTTTGGGCATCTTTATGAAGGCAATATAGGCTTATACGTCTCACTGGAAAATAACTTTGATTGACACCAACGTTGACACGAATGGTACAGAAACCCAAGGAAGGCCAGAAGCAAACCAAAGCACGCCAGCTGTGTATAGGAGATGATAAATTATTACCAGAGTTAATGATTTATTAGAGATTGATAGCAGTGATGAGTAAGGTGTGGGATTAAGGTGGATTAAGGTTGGTTAAGGTGGGATTAAGGACAGCAAAATGGCGGGGCTGCTGTATGCCACGTTTTTGCCTTTAAAGCACGAAAGAAGGCTGAAGTACTCCGAGAAATTCTTGAACAGGTTGGACTACGATTAGCTGGTAAGATGAATTCAATACCTGTGCCTAGCTTGGTCGTGTTTGTTATTAACGGTGACTAGCTCTTGCAGTTACACACCAACTGGACGCTGTTAACTCTCTTTTACAGTCAACCAAGAGCATGCAAAAAAAGTAAGCATTTGGAGCATTGTGCCACCATTAAGACATCAGTGCTTATGCTTACACTCTGAGCTTTGTTTATTTACCCACACACACACACGCACGCACGCACACACACACAGAAAGAGAGAGACAGAGAGTAGAACCCCAGATGAACAGACAGACAGAGAGTAGAAACACAGTTATAGGTTGTATTCATTGAAAAGTTTAGCTGTCAGTTTCTTCGTTCGGCAGCACTGAAATGGCCACCACGGACATGGCGCGGCTTGTGCCACTGCGGCCGCACGCCGAAGACAAAAATAACACCGGTGTGCGTCGTCTGCTCCGTTCCAACCTGATTCTCAACGGTGGTGTCAACAGAGTTGTTATTTATTGCAGTCACATTTGAGTGGAGGCATTAATTTGCGTTCGGCGGGCTAGAGTTTAGAATGTCCAGCCCATACCATGCGCTTAGCACGGACAAGTAGCGCCATCCCACGGAGCCCGACGTATCCAGTGACGGCGCACTCACATGGTTGCCTGCATGCGTGCCTCGCTATTGAATACAGGCTATATGACTGTTTCGGGACCTTGAATGAGTGTCGTAGAATGCGGGCATCATAAAAGCTGAACATCAACACTTACGCCTATTTATAATAAAGTTTCGCGCCATGGATTTGCAAGAAACTTCGATGTAAACTACAAACCAATGCTCTGCAGCATTCGTAAATCAAAATTACTATAAAAAGTAAATGCGAAAGAAATAATGCAGTGCAAGTTCCAATGATGCTGTGTTATAACAAACCGTGTACCGCAGTCCACTGCCGCGGTTACTGCGAGCCAGCATGAATCATGGCACACACGATCCTGACAAACACTTGGAAACCTAAGCCTGTTGGCATAACCTCGTTGGCAGTTCACTCTTGAGTGGGAGAAAGTCAAAAGTCATTGTCAAAGTCGTAGCCAAAACTCTTGCTTGTGCCTGCCATTGAGCAGTGGACTTGACATGCTCCACTCGCAGAGCCTTTGCCTAGTAAGCGTGAAACGTATGGCGTTCCATTATTCCATTATTTTGCTAGGTGCAGGGTTTTTTTATTCCTCTTTCCTAGTATTTACTGCAATAGACTGTGACTTTGGCTACTTTTTCTCATTGGTCATTTTCCTTGGGTCGTAAACACCCCTCTGTGTGCCTTGCAAATTTGCAGAAAACTACGGTTCCGCCCTGGCCGATGCCAAGGCTGCTGTGAAGCTCAAGCCCGACTATGCAAAAGCAATGGAGAAAGGTAGGTGTGGATGTCCTAATGTGGCCTTTTTTCCTCTATTAGCACTCAGTGTCTACAAACTGAGCCAGAGTCCTTCAATAAACACCAGTTGCAAAACACTGTTTTGGAATCAGGGTCGTGCGAGCACCCTTGCATCGTTGACGCTAAGGGGCGGCATCTAGGGGACAAAAACTCCACTAAACATGTACCTAATAACGCAACTTAATAAAATAAAGCTTGCAATTAGAATTAGGAAACATTAAAATACGTAGTGTCTACTTCTGTTTTTTTCCTTTTATGACCCGGGGCAGAAGACACAAGCACTTGAGTACTGCTTCAACTTTCTGCCGACAGATGGCAGGCTAATGCATATGGCCCATGCTGGCCTTTGTTTGCCCCCAGTGCAGGGGGCCAACTGTGGACCGGCATTTGACACATGGAGCATATGGGGAATTTCGCAACTGGTGTATATCGAGTAACTCTGAGCTGTTGTTTGGTCGAGCCGTTGGATCGACTTTCAGGCTGACTGTACTTCACACGCGTCTTGCATTTTGTTATGCTTTTTTTTTTATTGCCACCATTGTAAGGGAATGTTGTGGAAGAAAGTAGTGCGGAGCCGCCAGAAAGAAAGAATATGTGTACTTAAAGCGGACTGAATGGAGGAGGAGGAGATAGCCTTTATTACATTAGGAAGACGCTAGGTCAAGTGGGGGAAGTGGGAGTAGAGGGTGGGATATTCGAGGCTTGGGACATCTTGAAAATAAACCGTTCAAGTTGAATGGAAAGTTTATGCTACTAACATGACATCCGAAGGTTCCTCGTCCTCCTTCTCCTCTTTCGTCCGTAGCGTCCCCGAATCATGTCCTCTTCTTCATCTCGCTTACGTTGCTACGTGAGACACAATAAAAATGCGACAAATGTGGTTAACCCAAGTGAATGTGAGACCCAGTTCTCATTTCTTGTTTCTTTTTTAGCGGCTCTGTGTTGCTGGATGTTGAAACATTGCGAAGAATGTATACAGTGGTGTTCAGACATGCTGCGGGTGAGGATCTTCTTGCGTACATTTTTTTTGTGCATTCCTCCTTTCACTTTTTCCAAGGCCTATATTCTTTCAGTGAAAATGCCTTGTTTTGAGTAATGTGCAGGATACACATTAACATCTCAGGTAGCCTCTTTGAAAAAAGAAAATTCCAAACCAGTTAAACTAAACACAGCGTTGATGATGGACAGTGATGCTTGCACACTCCCTCCAGGTTCCATTCTATAAGGGTATTATACACACAGCAGTTTTAAAGTGAAGCTTTTTACCTCTACCCCCCAAGGATTCTGTCGGGATCGTGGTGCCAATAGAAAACTCCCGCGAACAAATAAAAGAAGTTACTGGCACTGCCAGCAATCAAACCTGGAACGAATAGAGAAACGTAGCGAGAGCCCGTTGTCTTACCGGTTGAGCTACGAGCCCACGCGGAGACGGGGGAGACGCACAGTGCACTCACTGAGCATATCTGCGGGTTTAGCCACTGCATTCTTGCTGAATGCCACGTGATATCTTCATGCAACTTCTTGTGCCACTGTGCGCTTCACCCACGGCACATGTAGCACCAGTGTGCTGCACGCCTTGTGAATGCGATAGGAGTTAGTAAAATTAAAGGAGGCTCATACCAACGCATGGCATCTCACTTGTCGCCTCCGGCGGTGGCGGCAGAGACAGAGGAGAAGTGAGGTCATCTAACACTGGGTTTTAGCTTCCTTTAACTTCATAAAAAAAAAAGTTTCATGTGCTTCACCAATACAACTCAACCAACCACCATTCATGGATCATGCATTGACCTAACCTTAGCAAAGAATATCTCTTCTGAAGTAATAAAGGGTGTGGTTAAGTGCATTTCATTTGTCGCTGGTTTTACTCTTTGTAGAGCCCCGTGTGTGAATTCAAGTGACGCCACATGAGTTGTGGGTGTCGTTTACAGCTTTTCTTTCCGACCACCTTCATAGAGTGGATTGGCGCGCATTTTCTTTAATTTTGGATGAACTTACTATGCCTTCATTGCCGTCTTTCATCTCAAGTGCTGGTTATGTGGCACTGTAGTTTTGTTCAGTTTCCATTGTATGAGGGTAGTTTCGAGGTGTGGTGTGCTGCATTACGTTTGCAGTGTTGCAAAATGTTGTGAATATCGCAGCACACACTGCCTGGCTGATGGTACTTTGGTTCATACCTTCTTTCAGCTGAAGCCTGACAATGAAGAAATGATGTCACTAAAGAGCAAAGCGGAGACTCACATGGTTGGTATGCTGGTCGAGGAGACCACAGCCGTATGATCAGAGGGTTTAGTGAGGAATGCAATAACTTCAGGGCGCTTGCGTGTTTATCTGTGTGCTTCATCCAAACTTAAATTGCTTTGGGGAGGAAATATTTCAAGTTAATTTCTACTAGCAGCCCCAATTTGTTTGCTGATGATGCTTGGAAGTTTTGCATCCAAAAAAAATGAAGTGTTCTTTAGCTGATGTGGAGATGCCTGCAATAGTGGAACGTAGTAGCTGTCTCCATTTAGCATGAAAAGATACGTGCCTGCTGTGATGTTGTGTTTTCTTTCTATGCATGTTTGAATTCGGGTGTACTGTGATGTTCCTGAAGCTTTGCTTGTGCAAGCCTGCTATTGTGGTTGCCTTTTTTGTGTCGACAACAATAGGGCCCTAGCGGTTTATCTTTTTCTTGATTGTAACACGCATGCCATTTATGGGGGTATTTTGCTGGAAAAAAGGGTGTGCATTAGAGTCAGTGAGGCGCAGTAAATATTTTGCAAAAAATTCATGGACACTATTTAAGTATGCACCCCTGATGTTTTCTCTTCCCAGCAAAAGTGAATGCACTTGCGTTAAACTAAATCAAAGTCTATGCAGTAGTATTTGGTTAGCTAGGTGCATGGGGGGACTCTCAGATGAGTGGTTGTGCTTGACTTCGTCATGTTAACAACATTCATGCTGGCATGCCCACAACTTTTTCTTTTGACAGAGACTCGCCGAGCGCGACCGGCGAAAAGCCGAACTCAAGGCCAAACAGAAGGCCAAAGCAGACGCTGCTCTGAGAAGTGCCCTTTTGGTGAGTTTGTTTTTCACCAGACAGCGAAATAAAGTGCAATTGCCTGTGTAAAAAAGGTCTGACCCACCCCTTTTTTACAGCTTCTCCCTGCTGAGTTGTTTTTCACACCTTGTGAGCTGTGCACTTCAACTCAGCCGGAATAAATTTTTTCAATAAGCGCGCCGCCGGGGCTCAGTGGCTGAGGTGTTGGGCCGCTGAGCACAGGAACCCTGGTTCAATCCCTGCCACATTGGCTGTTTTTCTGATAGAAGTGAAAAACAAAAATGTCCGCGTGGACAAGATTTTTTGTGCACGATAAATGCACTACAGAACCCTGCAGTGGTTGAAATTTTTAGGACCAATATTTTAGGCACGTCTGTAAAACCAAAACGCCAGGTTTTGAGAACGTGCCATTGTCTTCAGGCTCCTGCTCAACTGCTATTTTGTGAAAGTGAGGGAGAGAGAAAAAAAAAAACATTTTAACGAGCTGCTCAAAAGTGGGAGTGGAACCCTAGTCTAGAAATCCATGTGTTGCTGCCTAGCCATCTTTGCTCATGTCACCAATTGAATGCGAGAGCTTCATTGTTTCTGACTACTACGGAGCCTTCAAAAAAATGCAGCTCACAGCCAAAGCTTCAGTAATAACTTGTTGTCCCAGCATGATGTTCTTGTTACGTTGATGGGCTGCAGTGATTGCATTTAAGTGACCCTTGCCAACAAAAATACTATGGTCCCACCTTGGTTGTCCCCCACCCCCCTGTTTTTGTGCGCTTGTTACAAAGTTCTCGCCTCCCTTCTGACCATCGTTCATTCGAATGTTGGACTGCTAGCAGTGAAAGGAGCGTGCCTAAAGGAGCCCCGCCTTCTTTTGTGCAACCTTGTCGTCATACCGGCACCTGCCGTATTTTATGTTATTTTTCGAATAACGACACCAGTAGTAAAGGTGCCGTCCACCGCGGATAAATGCAGGAGCGGGGCATCCGGCTTCCCCAAGCCCAGGAAGGAGAAGAGGTAGTGGAGTGTGACACTTACGAGGCCCTGACTCCCACCCACCCTGCACTCCAGGACCACAGGGTGCACCTGGCAGAGGACGGCAGGCGTCTTGTCTGGCCAGCCGTATTCCTCTACCCCGAGGTGAGTGCTTCCCTGTTACACAGAGGCACATTCTCTTCGCTCCTATTCCTCGCAGAAAAAAAACATGGGAAGCTTTATTATGAACAGATTAGTTAAGGGATGGCCACCAGGCCAGTGGTGTCCTCTTAATTAAAGGAGTAATGACATGAAAATTTCATGTTCCTCTTCCTCTGCTTTTCCTCTGCTTTTATCGATGCTTAATAGTCTGACGAACCCGAAACAGCACTTTAACGTCCTGAAAATCGTTTGTTTTAAATTCCCGTGCTTTCATCCCGATAGGCACATATGACAGAATCCCGGCATGACCTCACCGCTTTGTGCGGACGTCAAAACACTGGGGAGGCCGGTGGGGGCGTTGTTTCGCCACTGCCGGAGCTGAACGGCCGAGCTGCCTGAAGGTGCTAGGCCTACCATTGCGGCGGAAATTTGATGACCGCTTTCAATAAAAGTCCTGATGGCGACTTCTATTGCGATTCCGGGCTATATTATTGCTTCCTTTCCCACGTGTGGAACTTCATTTTTGCTAACAGTGCCTTTCTGGGCAGCGGTTATGCCTGTAGCTCTGGCTACGTGCACCCGTTTGTAAATGCTCCAGCGCCCGCTCGCCGCTCGCTGGGGTCGCGCACGTGAAGTGACGTCACGAGTTTTTGATGAGCGCTGTCTCGTGATTTCTTTTGGCTATCACTGGATGATGTCACGCTGATGTCCATTTGCTGAGTGCCGCTCCGCGCGCTGCTCCGTCGGCGCGATAAATGAGATCCCATTGAAGTATGTTCTTCGCGTCGCAGGCTGCCCATATTTCAGCCAGGGTATTCTGTTGAGCAAAGTAAGCGAACTGTGCAATGATATTAACGCCAAAAATTGGTGTCAGTACTTTAAGTAGCTCGTTCACCCAAGACACCTCTTCTGAGCCTGCCCAGCGCCTCCTCCCACTGCTCACTGGTGGTGACTGGAGGGAAAGAATCTTGAGGGCATTCCCACATGCGATGGGTGAGCAATGTATACGCACCACAGAGAGGAACACTGAGGAGAGGGGAATTCTAATGGGTGAATGCGATGGAGAAGGCATCTCGCTGGGGAGGCCCCCATTTAGGCAGTCTGCATGTTCATACGTTATGTTGTGGAAAATGGGCTGCTGGATACAGAAGATGGGCAAGACAGTACTAGGGCCCCGTGATGTCATTAAAAGTAATTAGCTTGTCTCCAGCCTCACTTTGGGCTGTAACGCTCTTTTTCCAAGCTAACTTTAGCGCAGTTTGGTGACTGGTTCGGCATTCAAACATTCATGCTGGAGGGATTCAATTAGTATGAGTCACCTCCCAGAAGAATGGTAGGCAGGTAGCAGACAGTTTTCCATTTCCATCATGGTATAAACAGTCTCTTTCAAATGTTTTATGGGACTACGTTACCATCGAGGGAGGACAAAGCTTCCATGGGCCATAGTTCTGTCGCATATGTCTATGGTGGTCGTCATGGTAGTTCAGTCATTATGGCGTTCCACTGATGAGCATGGGGTTCTCAGCCAGGGGGTGTATTCCTGATGAAGATAAAATGCTGCAAAATGGGCGTAATACCTGGTCTGCCATCAAGGGGCCATGGGCCAAGAGGCCATGCAGACAAAACACAAGTTTGGTTCATTCGAAAGATTGCCTCATCGGAATCACACTTCGCTCAAATAAGCTACATAATTAGGAAGAAAGGGAATGCCCATGCAACCCACTAGCTCATTTCCCGCAACAGAACCTATGATGTCATATGCCCAGCTGTGCGATTGGCTGAGGCTGGCAAAAGCAAACGCAAATTAGGAAGGGCTTATAAGCTTGCCAAATAATTGTTTTGAATAGTTATTTAATAACTTGAATAGTTATTTTAAAGTAGTAAGAATTGTCCGCTAAGCAATGAAAGTTACGAAAATACACATAAGCATAGAAGTACCCATGCACACTGCTGTTGGTACTGGGCGCACTATGCTTGCTTGTTTTAGCTGCACAGTAGTCCGCTGCTTTGGGGTTGTCTCAAATGACACTGGCCGATTGGTGCAAGCAACGTTGTCTTACGTGACCTTGTTTGTTGAGCATATGCCAAGTTTCACAAAGCGATTACTATCTACTGCAAGAAAAACAAACCAGGTTTACATACGGTCAAAAACAAAGCAACGGCGGACGACAATCCGCGGCTGTGTGTGGTAGCGCCATCTGGAAGGACTGACGGTAAGCAAGGCTGCAGAGCCTAGCGACGCACAGGTAGTTCGTTTGAATACCTGCCGTTGCGACTTCGTGGCAGACGTCATGCAAACACACGATTTGGCAGGAGAATCAAAATTTTGATCTATTGATGAATTTCTCAGTGAATATGGCATTGTTTGCTGCTGGACAACCACTGGGGGCACTATAAGAAATGAAATCTTTCGGATAAAACAAACTTGTATTTTGTCTGCATGGCCCCTTTCAAGAACCCCCGCCATCAAAATTAGCTTGCAGCCCTCGTAAGGCACAAGTGCCGATAATGAAAACCCAGATTGCAATAACTGTTTAATTGACATTTTACTGCAATTTAAATCAAGGAGCAATTGAAAAATATGCTGGAAATTATTGCCTTTTTTCCTTACCGCTGCTTTTTGTTTTTTTGCTCCACTTCAAAATAAAGATTATTTCTAGAACTAAAAAGCGACAACTGATGAGCAGTGCAGCTTTAAAAACCATGTGCTCCTGAAAACAGAGCAACCCTTCCAGTTGGTTCTAGCAATGTTGCTGAAGTACCAGAGCGTCTTCTTTTACTCATTTTTTCTTTTGTTTAATAAGAAGAAAGACAGTTTGCTCTTTCAGATCCAGCCAACACTTAGCCTTAGTTCCTCCCTCTGCCATTTCCTCATTTCCTGCCACAGGTGATGGAATCGGACTTTGTCCAGAGCTTTGACGAGGCCACCACATTTGGCGAGCAAATGGAGCTGATCTTTGGTGACCCAGGCAGTCAGCCCGAGTGGAATTCATCTGGTCGTTATGCTCCCCAACGTGTTTCGGTGAGAAGCACTTCGCTATTTCTTTTAATAACAGCATATGATGTGTGCCTTGGCCCAAGCAGGTATGTGTACATCAGGACATACTACCATTGCGACCTTCACTGTGCCTGCCCCTCCCTAGTTTAAGAAATGACTGAAACCTCTTGCAATGCTTTCTCCAAAACAGTTAGTGGTCATCAGTCCCTCTGGAACAATTTAGGAGGAAGTGTGTGCGTTTCCAAACATAGAAATATGTTCTTAACTTGTCATTGTTGTGTTCTTCTTGAGTTTTTGGTAAAGGAGTTAACACTGAGTTCTTTTTTCCTATTTCATTTCCAGCAACGCAAGTTACGCAACTTTTTTTTAATATGAGCAGCTTTTATAAGAACTGTGTAGCCAGTTGAAGAATTGTAGTGCATGCTGAAACGTTGCTTACTAAATAGCTTTCTGTTGCATACCTGCTCTTTTGAATGATTGCTCATTGCCAACTTTCACTATTGCCAAAAATCTTATCGTACTGGTATGCTGAGCTGGGAATACCTGTTTCCTCCTTTGGAGTGACAAGTGGCCCTGTTTTTAGGTTTGGTTCAAGGACCACCAGACTGGAAAACCTGTGAGCGTCTCGCCAAAGTCAACACTGGGTCGAATTGTCTTGGACAAAAGGCAAGTTGCTCGCTATCACGGACCCCCACATGCGAATACAAGAGAGGCAAAGCTTGTGTGGGATCTCCACTTCATCCCTCAGGGTGTTGGGAAATCCTGCTGTAAAAAAGCCACGTAACCTTTCACATCTTCTCACGTTTTGTATTCCTCACAAAAAAAGAAGTGGTAGAGAAAACGTTTTGGTGATGGATTGTTCAGTTTCATAGCTGACCCTTTGAACGGGAACTTTTGCCTTTAAAAGAGAAAAACCAGCCATCTGTTCTAGCTGCTTTTTTTGTGTGTGTGCATCTGTATGTGTTTTTATTTTACGTCACCAATCTCTATTAGTGCACAGTAATCTGACTCAACATGCTACCTTACTCTTAAAACTGCCACTGCCAGATTGAGTACACTTAGAGGGGCCCCTATTACAACCCCCATCACTAGGACATTAATCTTGTGCTACTCCCATTATTTCGAAGTTTCAAGTTCAGTGATCTGTACAATTTCTCAAAAGTGATATGTTAAAAAACAGCTCACTATGTTGATCGCATTAGTGTTTGTAATATCTGAACACATGGAGACTTTAGTTTTAAACAAAAACTGTCTTTTCTGTTGTTTAATTGAATAAAGGGGGATTATCTCTAATTACCCTGAGAACAAATTGATCAACTGAAGAAATAATTGCATATTCCAAATAAACAGGTTGCTCCATTTAGTTGTGTCTTGTAATTGCAAGATTTTCATACAACTCATGGTTTGCGTCACTACTTCTGCTCTATCCCATTTTTTTCTACCTGCTCGAAGGATTTTTTTTTTGTAAGAGCTGTATTTAAAGGTAAATTTTTTTACACCTGTGGATTGACTGGTCAACCATAAACTACAACATAGAGACATTCTTCTATCACTTCCATGGTCATTGATTGATGTTATTTTCATTTTTCCTTCTCTCTCTCTCTTCCTTTTACTTCAGATTTCACATCGACAATGGCACAGTCTCCTTCTGGGTCCTTCCCAAAGACACTGAATACGAGAAGAAATTCGTCGAAGAAACTGGCACGAAGCGATGACTGCGAGGAAATAAAAAAAGACGTGCACTTTTCAGTGTGGCCAGTTTTATTTTGTAACAGTCTTCTTTGCAAAGTATGTACACAACCTTTTAGACAGTTGCTCAGAACCGAGCCAGCTGTGGGCGCTTTCTTCGTCACACTCTGTGAAAGATGAACGAGGCAGCAAACACTAAACATGCACTTGCATTGTACCGACTCCAAGGGGAAGCCAACCACTGTGGAAATTGTGTACTGTTATGCAGATTGGTGTTTGCTCAAGTTTTATGGGTGAAATTTTTGTAGCTTTTATTCTCTGAAGCACTCAAAAATTGCCTGGTTGCTTTATTACCAGCAACAGTACCAGCTTATGCACGCTTGAAAGAGTAGTGACACCAAATTTCTGCATTTCAGGTTTTTGGGTCTGATGTGTCGATACTGCCCCATAAAACATGACGCCCGAGTTTTAAGAGTGGCCAAAGTGCTGCCGATAATGGATTGCTCTGCCATTCATGGCATCAGTTTCGGTTTCATCTTGCTGAGAGCCTGGGAGCAAGCACGGGGGCTCTACGGCGGCCGTGACATCACATTTTCTGTTCAAGGCTTAAGGCTTCTGTTCATGATGCCGCTTCCCTGCTATCTCAATTAAAGATTAGTTCCGCTGCATTCAGCCGGTCTGAAACTGCCCAGAGTTGTGGCCGGCGGTGTGTAAAAGGACAAAAGACACTACAGCCCCATCAAAATGTTTACTTTGTGTTGTTGTCGGTTTCGTTCCGACGAATATGCGTGTCGCTCGCTGAAAGGGAAGGGGCAGAGCACTCCGAGTTAGACCGGCAGGATGCTTCTACGCCATACCCCTCCACCGGTGATACTTGCGTCACAGAGTGGCTGAGTGCAGCGTTTCCGGGTCTCTCAAAACTGCGGCAGCTATATGCATTTTTAAGTTGGTCCTAAGCAACGTTTGATGCCCATAATCGTAGGAAGGCAACTTGGCAGCTTTATGAAGCAAACCACATCAGTTTCTAGAAATGGAACTTTGGTGTCAGTACTCCTTTAACCGATTTTATCTTAGAGCAGATACTTTATCTCTTCATCGTTTGCATTGAAAAATGGCATTGCGAGTGTAATTCTCTTTTTTCTTACGAGATTTGGTGTGTGCTTTTCTGGAAATCACCAGATAATTTTTAGCAGGTGCATGTTTTGTTTTCCCATTTTGCTCAAGCTAGTGCACCTCAAAATTTGTATTTTGAGCTCTGTGTGCAAGGAAAAAGTTCTTGGCAGCCTCTCGTAAATGTGCTTGGTATTGCGTCAGTAACTGGTGTTTTTTTTTTCTTTCTTTAAATTAGCAACGTGTACTTTGTGGCCTGATAACACACTTGAGGTGTTTTGCCGGTGGAAAGCTGCTTTTTCTATTTGCAGTTTGTTATAAGTATGCATAATGCTGCTGCTCTTCCACCTCCATGTTTTCGAACCTGCCACGCAATACTTTAAATCAGAACTGACTTAGATCAAACTTACCCTAAAAGAGAGCTTTCATAAATGTGTGCAAGGCCGGTGACAATACAAACTGTTTATTAGGATGCGAGATTTTCTGCTCTTCACGGCGTGTGGATTAACAACAGACTTGGAGCTTCTCAAGAATTCAAACATGTGAGCAACTTTAGCTAAAGGTAGAACTTAAGGTTTATTTTCCTCTTACAGCATTGGTTGCCAAATTTTAAATTTATAATTACGGACTGCCCGAAATTGCTGCTTCCACTTTTGACGCTGCGACGGCCGCAAGGTTGCTCAGCATAAACAGCCTAAAACATATTCTTCCAAGCCCTAAATTCAAAGCTTAGTGAGGACTGAAATTTTTCTGCAGCCTGAATAGAATGAAATCATCGGTGTGACTTGTTTCAAAACACAATAATTTGCCTGCTTTTAGTGATCGTTTGGGAAGGCTATTTGCGACCAAAACTACTTTTCACTGCCTATGAAAACGATTTATTGGTTTATTGACTGCAACCACTGAGCTTTTTCAGAGATGATGTAAACCACTTCAGTTTTTTGTGTGTATTTGTGTATCATCTTTGTTGCAGGCCTGTAGTGTTGGCAGGTAATCTCTGATGACATTAGGCATTCGTTTGTGTGGGCAGGAAACTGAAGGCGTTGGGCTGGCAACAACAGTCTTTATGGCTTAAGTGAACAAAACTACATGCACAGGCTTCACTGCGAACATGCCCGAGGTGGGCAGACCGTAACCTTTTCGTGGAGCAAGTCCACCAGAACAGCCAACCACTGAGTGACCTATCCACCACTTGCAAAATACGCTAATAAAACTCTAACTACCATCTCATATTTACAGGCAGATCTTGGGGGGGGGGGGAGAGAATTGAAAACAAAGTTGTAGCATCTTGTTCACTATTTACATTGTAATATCTCGTAATTGTAATATCTCAAAAGCTGACAAGTCTACTAGCACACTCGGACACCACAGTCGAACCGGGACATAACAACAGTTTTGTAAACATTCACACTCAACAACAAGGGTTCAGACCTATCCTGTATGCTCTGTAGTAAGCTATGATTTCGTGCAGAAAAAGCATTTGAGATGACCAAAAGAAAAAGAAACTCACTGTCACGGTGCCATCTTTTAAATTCACTACGTCAACTTTGCAAAAAAAGAGGAAAGAAACTGTAGGCTTCGAAAACTTCACTTTTGCAAAAGATTTTTGTCCTTTGAGTGGTTAATGCAAAGCATAACTGATGTTCGAATGTGTTGTTATTCAACTTTTCCTTGGCGCCGTCACAGAGCAATATATTAATGGATAGAAACGCCCCTGGTTCAACTTAAAACACACAGCAGCCATTTTCATGAAAGGGCAGAGATGATGAGGTTTAAATTATGAAGGACTCGTGGTGCTTGCAAAAGTGTGGCAGTTTGTGGCAGTGCTGCATGACTGTAAACATCACAATCGGGAACACCTCAACAGCGGGGAAAAGCTTTCGCTTGTGACAGAATTATTGCCTCTGAAGATCCCAGCTGAATTTCATCGAAAACTTCTTGAGGCAGCCAAGCCATGCTCTCTATTTGCTGCCATTTGTAGACTACTAATGATCACGGCAAAACAGCGAGTGCATTGTCACACCTCACGTGCCTTATGACCCAAAGGGCAACTACATCTTGTGGAACTAGAATTTTGAACGACGAGTGCATATATATTAAACTATTTGTACATGCTTATTCTCAACTATTTTTTTGCAGATAAATATGCGTGCAGTTCGAGACAAACTCTCGCTAGTGGGCACTTTCAAGGCCTCGCTGGCATATGACACCCATTTCTTTCTTCAAAAAAGCCGAGACAAGAGACATTCAACAAGGCTGCACGCACATTGACCCTCTAAATGAATCGCCCGAAGACAGGGAGTGCTTGCATCGGCAGAAAAGAGTGCTAAAACACGGGACACGCAACAACGCACTTGACAATCACAAAATGTCGTAATTTGCGCGTCGGTGTGCATGTCTTGAGAGCGATGCAATACGTGAGGCAACGGTGAAGGTGACGATGCTCGATGAGGGGTGACGACACACAACGTGCGCTCGATGAGGCTTTGATCCCTCCTTTTCCTCCTCTCCCTTTGTCTTCAATGGCAACAACGGAGGCAGCAGTGGCACTTGAGTGGTCAGTTCTCGGAGAGCGGTTCTCCTCACTGAGTGGGCGTCTGGGGCTGCTTCTTCCAGAGGCTGAACAGCTTGCCCTTGCTGGGCGTCTTCTGCTGGGGCGAGGCGGCCGTGCCGTTGGAGGCGGCCGCTGCCTGGGCCTTCCGCCGACGGTCCTCCGCCTCCTGGATCCGGAGCTGCTTCTGCACTCGCTCATCCAGCAGGGACTGCATGTCCACCTGAGAAAGAGAGAAGCGTAGGAAACGTCTCATTGCGCCATCATTGCCAAAAGCGCTTACGGTTACGCAAGCACACTCCTGCAGTTACTGACGAGTGAAAAATTCGCATACTTTTCACACTCGGTTTTTGAAGTGTACTATAAAAGCTCAATGATGCTCGCGCAGTGCAGACTGATTGCCTGGGCTATTGTCGTAGTTGTGACCGAGTCTGAGGGGGACTCTCAATTGCAGCTACTTTGACTTTGGGGTTTAGCACAATCTGAAGCTGGCGCAACAACAGCTATGATGTCATGAAGCAAGTGCTTGCATCATGCGGGAGATGAACTGCTCCTGTGGTATTTTTTACCTCCTCTTATGCATTCTTCCACTGAGGCTGCAGTGTTAGCCTCAGCTTTTATGTGAGCTCTGAAGTAGAGCAAACAAGTTGGCAGAGATTGCGCAAATCTTGTAATTTTGTGACAGGAAACTGTCACCAACAATGCTGAAAAAAAAATAAAGAGAAAAGATTTTCTCATTTTGCTGGCCCTGAAAAAAAAAAGACTACTTTCAGCCACGCGCACAACTGGAAATTGCACCTGCATATCATTTTTGAAACGGGAGCTACAAGAAAATTAGGAACTTGACAACTCGCCTTAGCTACTTTGGAGTGCTGAGAGCATTTGCTGTGGGGCAGGTTGAGACATGTACATGTCTCTTCAATTTGGCTGAACTGTTGGAGGCAGTGCAGCACTAGGTTCTTTAACCTACAATGCAGCTCGCACCTCCCTCACCTGGCTCTTGATTGGCGATTAGTGAAGGCGAACGCAGGAGCAGTTGAAAAGTGCAATGCTCGTTTCGCACAATGGTACACTACACTTCCCTGTCATGAATGGATGTGACCGTTACTCCTCTGAATTGTTTTGTGCATATGTTAGTTTGTTCTGTTAAAAGATACGATTAAGCTAACCCATACTTTTTTACTGTACATACACCAACCTGCTTGTTACAAACAACTAGAGCTCATTTATTTCAAATTTACCAATTTCTCTAAAAGTCGCGAAAAAAATGGTTTCTCTCCAAACAGCCGGAATTACCTCTGATTTTGCATCTCCCGGTGTTTGGGTGTCTCGCGTGTTTCACAATCTATGGGTCACTGATTCAATGCCGGCCATCAACACCTGATTTTTTTATTTATGTCAGTTACACACAGCTAACGTCACCAGTCCTGGTTTCAGATACATCAGTTTAGGTATGGTCCTGCAATGACATCAGCTGAGGCTGTTTTTGCTGATGGACACAAAAAACTGCAATCGCTGTCATTAGCAGATCCGCCCTAGGAGAGAGATAGAGAGCCTCACCTGCCACTGCTCGAGCTGCTGGGAGAGCTCGACCTTCTGCTGTATGGCCTCCATGAGCTGGCTGTTGATGTGCATCAGCTCGATACGCGTCTTGGCCAGCTCGATCTCCGTGTTGTTTTTCCTGCGCGACACAGCAGCGCCGAAAAGGCGTAAGAGAGGTCGTTGGAACTCGGCATTGCGTAATTAGAGGTTGCAGAAACCCACACAATTCGCTACTGCTACTCGCGATCGAAATTCTGTGACAGCTTTGTGTAATTCTGCATGCTGTGTGCCACAGACTTCATAGATTAAAACAACCGACCATTTTATTCGGGTCTGCCTTAAACGCATCTAGCAATATAACAGTAGCAAAAGCCGTGTGAACTTGATTATCGACGTAGGTGAGCATTAAAGTGGCTTATTTTCATCGAAGGGTCCGTGTTTTATTTCGCAATGTGACCACACCTTGCTGTAGCCTCACCGGCAAGCTGGCTTCACTGCACCATGACAGCTCGAGTGGTGAAACTAGACTCCGAGATATAAAGACGAAAACAAAACTGGCATTGAGATAAATGCGAAAACTGAAGCTTGCTTGACTAAAGCATAACTAGTACGGTGAAGCAATACTTTCGAGATGTACAGTACAAGCGAAAAGAAATGGTATGAAAGAAATGCGACAACCGTCTGCTGTAGCTTCACCGGCAAGCTGGCTTCGCTGCACAATGACGGCGAGTGTGGTGAAGCAAAACTTAGAGCTAGAAACGCGAAAGAAAATTACATTGAGAGAAACCAGCGCCCGCTGTTTTAAAGAGCCGTCTCTTATAATACAGCAGGTGAGCGTGAAATATCTTAAACAACCAAACCATAACTGCAACATCAGAAAAGGTTTTGATTGGTACAGCGACTTGCAGTGTTGCCATTCCGGAAGAAATTTTGTTCCGATACAGCCAAGCCTTTCATGCCTTCATTTTAAAAAATGCACAAATAGTAACGTAAGAGGCCGTGCGGTTAAGTATATTCGTGCGGAATTTCAATGGTGGCCTTTAGCTTTATTAATGTTTAAAGTTAATACAACATGGGCCACTGGTTCAAATTTCGCCCGTCCGTTGTATAAATTCAAAGCTGCACACTTTGGCACGAAAGGAGTATTTCGCACAGTGTTTTGTTTTGTTACGGTCAAAAAGCAAAGGATATGAACATAAGCTTCATTTTATTTCTAGTGAGAGGATGGGGGGGGGGGGGAGATTAAATCGCAACCGTTGCAACATACTACAAAAGCTTGAAACAGGCCAAAGGTGGAAGGTGGTGAACGAGATGTTTGTAGAATGCGGTATATGTGAACATAATTTCCAGTTATGAAGTCACTGTTACTCAAAATCCTGTTTATTTCACTCCACATTAACCATAAATACGCGATAACTCGCTAAGCAAGCTATTTTATTCCAGTTTCGTAGCTTTAAGTGACAAGCCAACTTAGCACCTTCTGGCATAGGTACAGTCATATGGGTGTGGTTTACAGGATTTTATATGGCCAGCAATATATTGTAATTGAGAATACAGATTTTTGCCGCATTGCCGATACGCGATTAACTCGGGGTGCAAGCAAAAAAGACAAACGGAGCCTAACTCGCTATGGGCGCTGACCCTGCAAACCACAAATGCTACTGTTTCCACCTGACACGCAATGGTCATTTGAAGCCTCACGAGAAAAAAACCAAAGACGCGTAGATTCGCCACTACCTACGATCGGACAGCGCCCCAATACTATCAACATGGTGAGGCTAATTGAGCCTCAATCGCTTTACGATAGAAATCAACATTAGCAAAGGAAGCTGCTCGAAGCTATGCAGGGGTATGCAAATATTCAAAACCTTAGAATACTGAAGCGAATAAGTGGTATTTGATTTGGATTCGAATCGAATAGCAGCATTAGAAAATTTCGAATAAAGTTTCGAAGTACTCGGAAATTCGAAAACGCAAAGACACGCTTTCCCGCAATGCACCGGTGACGTGCGGCTAAAGGGCATGAAAACACTGTTTATGGAACCTTTCTTATCTCCTTGGCACTGCACCAACCCCCCTCTCGTGCTTTTATTTTTCCATCCTGAAGAAATGATCGCACTCAAGCTGCCCCGATTAACACTATCTAGATAAGAAAGCCTACCTGCGTTTTCACGTAAGTTATAGTTACATACTATAACTCCTGAAGCGTGCTTGAGAAACTAGAAATCGCTAACTACTCGCTTCGATTCGCGACCATTCGAATACAACCGTTTTTCGCTTCGCATTCGCTTCAAAACAAGATACCTTTACACGCGCACCCCTAACTTTGATCTGTTGAATGCATGCCGCCCGAACCTCTCTTGTCTTATGCGCACTTCGCCGGCTCTGTTCGCTCGCCCCTACAACAGTACACAAAACACAGCGCCAACGCATCGTGCGCTGTCATCATCATCATCAACAGGCTACTTAGTTCTACAGCAGGACGAAGGCACCTCCCATCGACCTCCTCCCGCCCCTGTACTGCGCACTGTGACAGTGCAATGAATAGCAGCGGCACCAGTACACGTACCTGGCCACGGCCTGGTCCCGGGTGTCCCAAGCGCGCTTGACGATCTCGTCCTTGGCCATGCGGCTGCTGCCCACGTCGTCGCGCAGCCTGTCCCGCTCCTCGTGCAGCGCCCGGAGCTCCGTCTCGCGCAGCGCCAGCTGCCGCTGGGCCTCGACAAGCTCCGCCGAGCGCATGCGCAGCTCGTCGCCCTTGTCCGCCAGCTCGCGCCGCAGCTCGGCCTCCTCCCGGGCGCGCTCGGCCACCGCCTGGCACGCCTGGCACACGGGCTGCGCAACCGCCGGACAAAGGCGACCTTGAGAGACCCCGGAGTCGACCCGAACGGCACAAAAACCCGCAAAGAAGGCCACAAGCGAACCAAAGCGGGCCATGCGTGTACAAGAATGAATAACAATGATAACCAAAGTTAATCATTGATTAGCAAGCGATATTAGTTATTAGTAAGGTGGTATTAAAATGGATTAAGGACAATAAAATAACGTGGCTGCTCTGTTGATGGGTGGACATGCACATGAAATGTGCACGTCACAGTAGTTCTTCGGGTATTTGCCAATTCGAAGTACTGAAGCAGAGGTAAGTGCTTCGAGAAATTTTCTTCAAATGTCTTACGTGCAAATGAGCCCGGAAAGGTAGGCGGCGGCTGCGCAGAACGTAACGTATTTGGGAGGGTGCTGACTTTTTAAGCCTACGCACGCAAGGAAATACGCTCTGCGCCAAGGCAGGCGCTTCCTGCTTTTTCCCGACCACGTGTTGCCGCTTTGGCACCTTTTGTCGAGCGATACCGGGCACCGCTACCCGCTCGTATACTTTGCTCCCTTGCAGAGCCGAGCGTCTATTTCGTAGGAAACGTTGTCTATGTACGCACGTATCTTTGGACAGACAAAGTAGCCGGAAGGTCTTTTAGTGCTCAGTCTCAAATGCCGTTCTGGTAGAAACTTTCTAGTGGAAAACGAAACTATGGACGCTCCGAAGCGAGATAGCAGCAGGGTCGAGCGAATGAGTGATTTTGATACGCATCCGTAGTTGCGGAGCGATCTCGCCCTTAAGCCTGCCCAATTCCGCCCATTGCGCTCAGCCCACCGGCGCTGTCTGGCAGTATTAGATATCCCTGCGCTAAAGCGCGTGTAGACCTATTCCCGCACCCCAGAAAGAAAAGAAGTTCCTTTTTTTTTTATTTTCGCTGCAATCGGAGCGACATCTGTTCAATTGGGTCGTTAAGGTAGTTAATTAAGGAGTCATTCTTTAGTCAATTTCAGTCAGTTAAATGAAGCCCCGTTATCCGCGTTCCGTGTGCCCATCGAGCCCAGCAAACACGTGAACGTGGTGGACACGCAACTGCAGGACACCCTTTTCTGCTTATATTTCCACATTTAATATGGAGCGCATTTGAAACTGAGTAAGGCTTGAACGATTTCTACGGAGACAGTCGATTACCCCCTCTTTTGACAAAATCCGTGAAGCGGCAAGGCGAAAGGTATCCTTTCCACGTGCCCCTAAAGTTGATCGGTTTCATTTACCCGCTGTACACAAGACCTGTAGGCGTTTCAATCTCGCACCCGCTTCGCGAAAGGGAGGGAAGGATGGGAGGCCGAATGATGTACTACTCACCGCGGCGGACCCCGTGAGCAGGTCGTGCAGCAGGGAGCGCAGGTCGGCGACCACGGCGGCCAGCATGTGGGCGCTCACGTCGCTCGGGTCGAGCTCCTGCGGCGACGGGGGCACGCCGCTGTCCGAGGACGGGGGGCTGCCCGCGCTGTCCCGCTGGCGACGGAGCTCGCCCGCGAGCCGCTGCAGCTCCTGCACGGCCTGCGCCAGCTCCTGCCGGAGGTGCTGCGCATGCGCAGAGGGGGGGAGGGGGGGGGGGGGGCACACACATGGAGCAGGTGCCGTTGTATACACTACTTACTTTACGGCAGTGGTTCTCAAATGGGGGTCCGCGAGAGCATCTGAGGGGTCCGCAAAGCCTCCCTAAAAACCTTTCCCCCCCGCCATTCTTTTCTCGATTTCGGCAGCACTTGCTTGCAATGCAAGAAGGTGGCTTCGCTGCATTACATGTACGTTTAGTTTCTCCACGTAGCACATATTTTAACATCTGCTTTTTTGCACAACATGCCAGCTATGAGAACGAAAAAAATAAACAGACACAGAAAAGCAGCATATAGGTGTTTAGAAGACTTTTAGATTAAAGAGGAAATTGTTTAATATTATGACGCGCATCGTCATTAACGTCAAGCAGAAAAGGCGGGCATTGGATAAGTCTGTGGGCGACGGAAGCTGCAAGTGCAAATTGTTTGACATTATGAGACCGATCAACTTAATCTCCATCGTGGGGTCCCCCATCACTTAAGGAAGCCTAAAAGGGGCGCCTGGGGCAGTCATCGCTGAGAACCACTGCTATACGGGGTACACCGTACACACACTCACACACCCGTCTCCACGAGCTCGCTCCTGAAGGCTTACACTTAGGTATACACAGTGAAATCTCGCTACAACGAAGTAGAAGTTTCTGGCTTCATTATAAGCGAAAATTTGTTAAATAGGACGCAATTTGGTCCTCGTGCACTGCGAGTAAGGCCACAAAAACTTTTACCGAAGCAATTTCGATGTATACATAACGAGGGTTTACTGCAACTGGCCATGTATGGAGCACCTGCAGCACTTCCGGCAATTCCGGCTCCGATAGACAAGATAAAGCGTCGTACGTGCCTAATGTGGGACCCTAATCGGCCGTGTCCATGCGCTGTCTATGAAGCACAATGTGTATACAAGGAGAGAGATTGAGGGTATAGGGACCGGGCAGCTGTACGGGTGGCGCCACCACTCGGCGCTCCCCTCGTCAGTGGAATGATCCGGTGCATTGGACTACACAGCCTCCCGTTGTTTTTGTCGTGTTTGCTTCGGTGCTTTGAATGTTTTGGTGGTGTTGTGAGCGTATATGTGCGGTGAAACAAAGTCTAAACAGATGTGTTGGGTTCTTAGATGCAGTAATGACTACGTAAACTTGTCGGACGCTTCTAAAGTTGGGTATCGGCTGCAATGGCATGAGCGCTTTTTGCAGCGATCTGCGCTTGGCTACACCCGTTCTGAGTACGAATAAAACTACTATTAGTAGTATTATTTTCTTCTTAAATGCACTAACGGCTACGCAAACTTATTAGATGCTTGTAAGGTTGGGAATGGGCTACATTGACACCAGCGCTTTTTGCAGCACTCTGCGCCTGGCTCCGCGCTATCTGAGTATGAATAAAACTATTAGCAATATTATTATTCATTTCTACCACTTTAAATTATCTTCACTTGTTTCAATGACTATGGTTTCCACGCCAGCCTTAGCGCTGGGATACCTCGATACGTGTGCTTTAAATAGAAAGGCACCTGCATACGAGATGGATTACCGCGTAGCCGTAGAAATGTTGCGGTAGTTTACACTACCTGTAACCGTGAGCTTTGTGCCTTCGGTTTTGGTGAGCGACACTGTGACAGCATGGGAGCCTGAAAGCCTAAGTGGAAATCCCACATTTGTGGTGGTCATTTTATCAAGAGCCAAAGTTATTCACCAACTCAACAGCCCAAGCTACAAACCACCCACCATCCCTCCTCCCCTTCCCGTTTTACCACCTGCGTAGAATAAAGGCTGGTACCGATAGTTAAAAAATGTGGTATTGTTAACGTCAGCCGGTGTTTTTTAACGCTTAAGTACTCTTTACAGAGTACTAAAAAATTGTGTAATGCCTGGTGAAGACAACTAAAAACGCGCGATTAGTTGCCTCAAATATCGGTGCATCAGCCCGAGTCCTTCAGCACAGACACATTTCCGACACGCTGGACAAAGTTTAGATTTGGAGAGGGGGACATGGAAGTTCAAAATTAAACAGCAAAATCATCTAGCCCTCCGTATAATGATTATGATGGTTGAACGCAAAGCTTTCCTCCTGCGAAATCGAATGGGAAATGGTCAAAGTCAAAGACGCTGCGATCAAAAGACCAAACTGCGTGCTGGTCAAATTCGACGCTCAACTAGTCAAAGTTTAAATCCAGAAGGCAACCAAGGAAACCCATACGATAGAGCTCTGCGATAAACCCTCATCATCGTTAGACGAAGGTGTGCATGCTTTTTCAAGCGTAGGTGGCAGCTTGTAAACCGACCGCAGCATTCAGTTGTGGAGCTGAGTAAAGGCTTCGGGCACCCTCCTGTCTTGCGTCCTTCAGCCACGCAGGAGTCGGTTTTTTAAAAACCATTTACCAACTAGCCAGCAACCATTGCAATTCTTGTAAATCAGTGCTTCTCCACGACAAGCAATAACGTTCTACTATCATGCGGTATTTATTCTATCAACTATTCCCTATGACTGTAGTAAGATAATTTCTGTGAAATTAAACACGTTTCAGCCGTAGGTAATGAAGTTACGGAAGTGTCGTCCATCACAATTTCTGTTTTGAGGTAAATCTTAGAAGACACCCCCCAACTTTGTCTTTCGCTTGTGCACGACGTCGACGCCGTTTCGTCATCAACTGCCGCCACAGCATCCCTAGATCGGTTGCACACATCGGCTTTGTGGGAGCATTTAGCTGTAGTATACTCCTCGATACGCGAAACTACATGCAGGCATAAAAAATTGCATGAAGCAACGAACTTTCACTTCCAGCTTGACTTCCAGCTTGGCGCATTGAGCGTCGTCTGCTATTTGTAAATACTGAGTATGGGCGCAAATCACACACATGGCATGCCTCGTAAACGTCACATCCACGCTCAAGATTTACCGATCTGAAAAATTCACGTGGGGTTACGTACGCTTTGCAAGCCGCACCGCAGAAAAACGACAGAAAGTCATGCACAGTTACGCGGTTACGCTGCGCTGACCGCCACCGGCATTCCACTGACGAGCGGTTCGCCACGGGCGGCGCTGTTCGCTGAAGCGACGGTGGTGCCATACAACGGCCGCCCGGTCCCTATACAGAGGCAACACGGGAATAGTGACCGCACTCCCTGTCAGCCTCTGGTGATACAACTGTGGCCTTATAAACGCGAAGCACGCACCGCCATGGCAGGGTGCGCGCAGTATCTGTGCAAAAGGATGTCGATCTTTAGAAGAGTAGCCAGGACAATTGGCGTACGACGATCGCGGTGATAATTGGATTTACTGGCACGAAGGAAACTAACGGCTAAGGCAGGATGGGGAAGGCCGTCAATGGGCCTTCTCATCCCCGACTTCCCTCTCAGCGGTCTCTGAAGCGGCACCACGGAAATGGGAATAGCAGACGTTGCGGAGGGACTGTGCAAACGTCCACCCCCGTTTGTGTAGCCGCGCCTGCTCGATGGAAAGGAGGTGCTTTTCATCGAGCGGCCGTGGTACAGCCAACGGACAACTGCCCGATAACCCCCCGGCAGCTTACCAGGCGCCAGCGGAAAATGAATACGTCATACCCCGAGGGCTGGCGCAGCGAAACCAAGTAACAACTGCGGAACACATTACAGCACGAACGCAGGCGAGACCTGTCCGAACACGGGACAAGGGATATCGCGTGTTTTGTCTTAGTCTTCGTCCGCGTCCGCGCTGTAACTGTATTTCCCAGCTGCGTACCAACTTGCTCAGCAGCATATTCTTCTGAAAGAACCACTGGTAGGGCGTGGGAGAGCACAAGATGGCGGTAAGCGGCACCGGTGAGACGGCACGGAATGGGGCGAACGATGATAGTGGAAACGCTGCAGCGTGTTATGCTGGCGCTGCCAGAGACAAACAATGTGAGCCGATACACATCTGCCTTTGTCCTAACCACTACAGTGGGCGTCAATTATTCGGTGTGCGGCCTTTTAGATGACACCGGACGGGCCGAGGAGAAATCGTGGGCGCAATATTCGCGCCTCATTGTGCAAGGTTCGCGTGACACTGCATCACCCTTAGCAATGTGGCTGCTCAATGCTAGAAGACTCGGAGATCCTGGGGACAGCGTGGTCCGATCACTGAAGATAAGGGTCGACAAGGGAAGGGACCGATGCTTACACCGAAATGGTAGTGCGAAGCATGGCAAGAGAAGAAAGCTTTAATGAAAGCGTAAATCGGGTCGAATGCATAGCAGAGGTAGATGGAAAGGCAAGTGAGGCAGAGATAAGGAAACGTACGTCCGGTTGAATGTTTCCGCCAAGCATGAGGGGGCATAACAGGTGATTAAACACTGACGCGGTAAAGTCGGCACCAAGGAATTTCACCAAGGCCTGAAGGGTAAACTCCACGTGTAATTGATAACGCCGGAGGGGACACAGGCGCTAGCAGTCTTGGACGGCATTATGTGGAGTTGTGAGGGGGAAAATTTATTGCGGAGTGGCGACAACATAGGTCCACGGACGCATTGCTTGCCATGGGCTTGGTCCCAACATCGCCTACCATCGCCTACCAACATCGCCTCCTCTCACACGGGTCAAGATCAGCCAGGTGAGGCACGGTAGACAAGCAATTTCGCTTATTTATTCCCAACCTTAACGTTTGGTTCGGTTGATTTAACTGTTTTTGTCTTCGTGGGGAGTTCATTTGCACCTGACCATCGGGACTTTTGCCAGCCGGAACAACACGAAGCAGCTCACGCCAAGAAGCACTTAACTCGCGTATCTTCCAAATACCCCCCCCCCCCCTTCCCCCGGGAACCGCACACACAAAACGTATATGCGGGACGGGGAAACGCTAGTTCCGTTACACGGCGGCACCGCTACCTTTTACATCCATAATTTGGTGAAGGACCGGCTTATAAACGCGTAAATACAGTACTCAGATCACCCTTCATCGAGCGGTAGCAGTTTTTATTGCTGTTTGATGTTCGAAGCCCATACTTACTCCACTCACTGTTCCCCCGTCTTATCTTCCGTCCCCAGGGCCACACGGCACAACAATGGACGTAGTTCTCCCGTCCACGACCGGCGCGCTATGCGTAGCACAAGCGAAGCTCTGAATTCACGAATCGCTCACGAACCTACCATACGCCGCTGTAACTACATTTACTCTTGAAGAGCTCCTATGGGCAAGTACCATGGCCAGTGGCGTAGCCCGATTTTTTTTTTTTTTGGGGGGGGGGGGGGAGGGAAAGGAGGATGTTAGGTGTTACCCGCCCACAGTAAAAAAAAAGGATATCCTGCGCCCAAACAAAATTCTAGTCATTTTTCGGCTTTAATAAACCGACACCCTTCTTATTTTTGTTTTTACATCATAGTATATCGATTCGGTGTGTAAAGAGCATAGGGAAAAATAAAAGCGAAAAGAAAAGGGAGGGACAGAGGAAGCACTCGGAAAATTTTGGGGGGTGTTCTGACACCGAAACGCCCTCCGTGGTTACGCCCCTGACTATATCATTACCATCATAGCACGTATAAGCGTCAGTCAGAGCATGGACTTACCTCATAAAGAACCGCCCGACTAGGTACGTCAACGCCAGTTAGGTCAACTGCCTTGGCTAAGTCGACAGCTCTGGGGCTGTCCCAAACCCCCAAATCGACCCAACACCCCCTTCCTTTCTCGTCCACCGCCAGACGCCTCCCTCGAGGCCTCCACAATTACCGCCTTCCAAGCCTCGGCTTGGGCCACTGGACGATTTGGCGGCTCCGAAAGCAAGCCAAAGACAGCGCCAACACCGCGGCACCAAGCAGGGACTTCCGCTCCGCGTGTCGTTATACGTGGCGGGCGTGTGCTCACAGCCCGCCGTGAGCTCCGTGGTAGACAAAGCAGCTTGTCTGCTCGACCGGGCCTCCTGCTAAAGCCAGGAGCAACGCCCAAGGGATCGCTTCCGACCATACACCGCGCACCTAAGGCTCCTCCCAACACAGAACTCGCGGGCTCATTTGGCGGGGGCACGCACCGCCACCGGCAACGACGCGAGATACGAAACAAAAAAAATTAAAGACGTGGACTCCTATACGTATTATCTAAATCTCGCACGGTCCACGAACAGACAACGCAAGCACTCGACTTCCTTTCTCCACAGGCGTGCGCGTATTGTTCCGTCCCGAGGACACGGCCGGCACGCGCAGCCGATATCCGCACTCGCGTGCACGGAACGACGACGACCCGGGCAGGACGCCACCGCTCGTGCCCCGGGCGTTCACGAAACGCGGGCCGGTGGACTGAACTTACTTCGGAAGGGCTCGAGAGACACCCCGAATCACGACTTGCAGGGCCGGGCGGCCGCCGCCCCATTGAAAGTGCACACAAATCCACGCCGCGAAGCCGTTCCGTGCCCGTTTAACTTCTTTTCTTAACTTTCTCCTTATGAAGAACGTTCCGAAGCCCTTTCTGTTGCTTGCCCGGGGGGAGGCCTCCGCAATTGTATACTCGGTCAAGCGTGCGCGACGGTCGCGGAAATCCTTCGCAATGCCCGAATTTCTCCGCGTTGGTTGCGTGGCGACGCTCCATTTGTCTTCGGCTGAGGCCGCCACGACTGCAGCGCCAGTCGCGGGGCCCCGCTATCAGATGGGCGTTCGTGACGGTATTCGAAGGAGGATGACGAATAATTGCGCTTTCCCCTACTTTTCACCTCCCGTGTAGACTTTCCCATTTTCTTTTTTTTTTTTTTTTTTTTTTTCACCGCAGCCTATACTTAACCCAATTCGCTCGGCGGCGGAAACCGAAAAGGTCTCCTGTCGCGTAAACGACGGCTCTTGTCAGATCCGGAAAGTTTCCCTTTGAAGGGTTATTTATACCCTGTGTGTGCTGCGGCGGCAAAATGCGCGAATGTATTTTACGTCACTGCTCGAAAGATGTAAGTCCAACACGCAACTCGGATTCAAAGAGGAAACCCCGCGTTTCGAAACACACGAGTGTATTTCAACTTTGAACTCAGCTATCGAAACTTTGCCTACCTTCAGCATTTTTTTCCTTCTCGACCAATCACACACACAAAAGAAGAAGGTAGGGGCTCACTTCTTAGTAGCTTTTGTTACCCCTGCTTAATTCTGACGTAAGGTAATTGTTTCTTCACCCGGTTCCTCGTTAGAGTTACGTAGCAGGCGATTTACCTCGTAAATACATAAACATGTCAGCTGAACATCCTTACCTAAAATTAAAATCAAGGTAAAGCTAAACATATCACGTTTCATGTAAAAGATACAGTTATCAAAGTGTTCTGTGGATATGATAGAACATTCTACCTTTGAATAAAAAGTTTTTAGCAGAGGGGTACCGTAAGTTTCCCGGTATTACTGTCACGGATCGCATAACCCGTCAATTGAAAGGGTTTAGCGCGATCGAACATTTAACGTTCACCATCTCGTCGGCCCCGCTAAAATGAAGATATCTGCGCAGGCCGGGCGTGGGCTAGGCAACACAGGGGTGACGGCCGAAGGGTCGCGCACGGACAAATGCCATGGACAAATCAGAAGCGAATGCGCTAATATGAGCGGGAACGCAGAAATGGCGCAGTTTCTTTCGATGCAAGTCAAAGTGTCGCATGGCTCCGTTACACTAACAAAGTTTGAGATTTCCAAATATACCAGAACCGCGCCACTACGTGGTCTCCAGGAACCGTACTCTTCGATGTGGCGTGTTCTGGTTCATATTTCCGTGTTCGCTTTTTATTCGTCCGGGTTACTTACAGGAAATTAACTGCACAGCTTTGCAAATGCATCATTATCTTTTCCACTCTCGAGCCCCACTGGAGTCAGAGAAAACGCGCGTCATTGGTTTGTTCGAAGAAATTTCGAAGACGTGCTCCATAAGCAAGCCAGGTGGTTCTATTTTTCTTTTTTTTTTTTTTTTTGCTGGGGCTGCGTCACGTGACCTCTCTACGGATAAAAAATAATCCCTCCTCTGAATAAGGTTTACTCCTCCTCCTTCTCGTCCACGTTATGCTGCCTCGAACCTAAAGAGGAAAATGTAAGAATCAGGAGCAAGACGGCGTCGCGTAAATTAAAGCCCGTCTAACGCGTACAGGTCAATTAAGACCCATTCACTGCCAGAATCGTAACACATGTTAAAAGATGCTTCAAGTTGAAAAGCAAGTGAACTCAGCATAACGCACAAAAATGATCCTTTCCTCATATTATTTTGTTATCGTCAGAGCTGCCCACCCCGTAAGTCCGAACCCACCTCCTCGTGCTGTTAACTGGAGCCGTACAGTTCACTGAAACCGTGCCGTTGTGGGGCACACGGAAACGAAGAGCGCAATATCATGGCCCTCACCGGAGCATCACGCTCTCTGACGTGACTCCGCCGAATAGCCCCGAGATTGAGGAAGCTAGCTCCCCGCAAAGAAACGCTCCGCTTCTCTGTCCGTGCCCAGTTCTCATAGTCAATCTGGAACTTCCTCCGTAAACATCACGCTCGTCTGCAACAAAAACAGCTGCCGTGACCCGACTTCGCGTAACTTTTCCCACCGGCTCTTGCTCTCGGCCAAGTAGACGGCTTCCATCGGCGCACATCCTGCCGCCGTTCACGCACGTATGCCTGGAACGAGGTCCCACGGGTAAGGCACCTAGCATGCAGACACGCGAGGCAATAAGACCTCCGGGCCAAGCCACAAATCCGGAACGACGCTTCTCTTCATTTTGCAGGAAGCAGCGGTATACGGATTGCCGGGTGTCTTCTATTATTCACGGCCGTCGCTTCCAGGGGAGAACGCAACTGAAGCGGCCGGTGCCTTGTACGATTCCCTTCCTCTGCATGCACATTGCTGTCTAGAGTGCAGTTACTTTATGCACCTTATTCGGTACTCAAAAAGAACCTTGCATCGTGCTCCTGGCGGTATCCTCTTTCCGTGCGACAGAGCGACTAAGAAAATTTACAGGGAGTATACCTTTCACGTTCTGAACGTGCGTGCCGGGAAATGCGTACCACACGTGGGTAGACAAACAGACCGTACCCGTTCGTTTGGCAGGCATTAAGCAAAATGATCGGCGTTTATATACGTGCGACATGCGCAAGTAAGCGTGTGTGGCTGAGCTTCAAGCACGCGCAAAACAAGGTGAAAGGCCGCCCTGAAAGACCCTCACTCGAGTTTGGATATTCCACATCATTCACATTTGGGGTGTATGTCTTCCAAGTAGCCCCGACTTTAACAACACAGGCGCCGGCACTCGACATGAAATACGCCGCAAAAAGACGGCCGTGGTACCGAAGTTTCAGTAGTGAATGCACAGATGACCCAATCGCTGCTTGAGCCATGTATCGTACACCTTTATTTCCGTTCCTTCGTTTTTACCCTTGCGCCATTTTTCTCGCCTCGCTTTCAGCCGTGGCACCATTTGCGTATTACGTGCGGAAGCCACATTCGTACGCTATCTATACGTCTGGGCAAGAGTATCCGACTGCGGACGGCCGGATAGCTCCATACACCGACCGTGCGCGGCCATAGGAAAGCGCTGTGTTTGAGCGGCTGTGTCGAACTGTCGGACCTTCTGTTACTGTAGGAGCTACTGCCCGACCTTCCGTTAATATCCACTGTCGTAGCCTATACCACCTCCCTCGACTCAGCCTCAGCTTTGATGCCAAAGACCACGAAGTGAAAAAAGAGGACCTGCTTCCGTAACATCGTATATTGCTAATGCTCCCGGATTGGGGAGGTGCGCGCAGAGTGGTCAGCATACGAAGCGCACCCACCTTGTCCTCGTCGGTGGCCAGGTCGCAGTCGTCGCACTCGATCTCGTCGAAGTCTGCCGGATAGCCGGCCGACGAAGAGCCCAGCTGCGAGGGCTGCCGGCTGCGACGGCCCTGCATATACGCAAAAGCGCCCGCAAACAGTGGAGACGGAGCCCCCTTCAACCTGCGGCGCATGTCCCTCATGCGGGCATGCACAATAATAAAAAAAAGCTGGACGTGTACATGCGCCTTCCCAGAACGGAAGACATAGGGGCCAAACAAAAGGAAAATGTGCGCCATACATGATTCAGCTGCAGATTCGCCGGTAAGCTCCAAAAGGAGGCCTTCGGAGGCATGACGTGTCATGAATGGGCGAATAGAGTGGCCAGACATTGATGATTTGTTCTCCAAATTATGCAATTTGGCACGCTAGCGTAAAACACAAGGCCAAGACCCGGGCTCGGTGTATTAAAAAACACCCGTAGTGCGAGCCTGCCACCGAGGTACTCCTCCTCATTGTCCCTGATCCTCCGTGCCAGCTGCCTGGTATCATGGGTAACGCATCAAATATACGGACACACCACGATCATGTTTAGAGCGCTTTTTAGAGCTACCGACTGACCCGAACATTTGAGATCACGGTCGGCCTATTTGCTTCGTGGCTCAGTCGTCGCTCGGCCAGCCATGTCACCAGCTAGTATGTTCCGAAGGCTGGAAGCCACGCGTCCCTGTGATGTGCACCCTCTTGCAAAGACTCGCCTCTTCGCGGGGTATACTTGCGTGGTATAAAATTGCTGTCTTCACAGACAATGTGGAATTTGAGTATCCGCGCGGCAAGGGTTGTTTTTTTGCAAATGCTGGTGCTAGTGATCATTATTGTGGTGATAACAATCGTGATCGTGCTCTGCGCCAAATTCCGCTAACCCAATGAAGGGATTGACAAATAATCTGGGTTAGTAGTAGTGGTAGCTCTTTTAATATCAGGGTTAGAATATATCAACTCCCAGCTCCAGCAACTCCAAGGAGGAACTTCACTTTTTGCCCAAGTTCGATACACGGCCTTACCATGACAATGGACATGTTCTATGAAGGAATCGACAAAATAGCACTTTGGGTCTTCTTCTGTCCTCGCTTAACACGTACTCAGTGAGGAGATTAGACATGGTTCAAACTTAACAAGGGTCAGTTTGGCTAAAAAGCTTCCCCCCAATTTTTCATGGGAGCTGCTCTCTTTTTTTTTCTTTTGGCGCTCACGCAACGATATAGTGCACCGGACGGCGATGATGATGACACCGCCTACCCACGGAGCGGAACATTTATCCTGCTACCGCATTCTTGCGTTCTCTCGAAAGGCAGAGCGTCTAAACAACAGCAACCGCTGACCAGCTCCGGCTCCAATGATCAGCGCCTGTTGGTGCTGAGGGCTGTTGGGGCTGGAAAAGCCCAAAGGGACTTGGTCTGAGGACTCCTCCCCATTGCTTTTCGCAATAAACACGTTTTCTCTCTCTCTCTCTCTCTGCTTCACTCCACCTGATGTTTGAATCCGTTTAGGTCTGACGCCATCTTGGTCTGCCCAAGATGGCGTCAGAGCTAAACTATACAGCTCCGCCTACAAGGCCAGCAAACATGACCCCTTCTTCCCTTTGAATTTTCGCGCCAGTTATACTGTCACTGCAAGGGCCGACGCAGGGGTCTTTCAGTAAATGAGGTCTAGTGTAACGAACTTGTTTTCCGCAAACAACCAGGAGAAAACATGAGCGTCGAAGAAGCAGTCAGAGTGACGCGCGGAGTCGAACGTCGGCGAATGGAATATTACGCCGCAGCATTTGCGCTGCACGCATTTATCCCAAGGCAGAACGCTGCAATCGGATCGAGAACACCGTCGATCAAACAAGAACAGCCAAGCTTGTGACGACAAGGTGGCACCGTTTTCCTAGGAGGAGCAAACGGACGCGCTGCTTGAAACACCGGATCAGATCTGCATCACATCGTGTTTTTTTTTTTTGTTTTTGTTTTTTCGCTTTCCTCCTGTGTTGAACCACGGTCCTGTTTTGTCCATTGTTTTCCCGTTACCTATGCCCTGTGGCAAAATGACGCAATAATAATAATAAAAAAGATAACCGGGCGCAGCCACGCGCTGTTAAAACACAAACAAAATGAATTCCAAGACTTCGGCTAAAAATTGGCGCAAACGATGCTGAGTGAATCGTTTTGTTAATATTTCGTTTCCAGCGCCTGGCCGCGAAGCGTTATCTTATCTTGTGCTTAAAGCTGCAGCATCCGTTTGTTTCTTCTGGCATCAGGCCACTTCCGGCTATCTCGTTTGATAGGAAAAAGTGTAACACTCCTCGCCCACTCGGTCTTTTTTTGTTTGATTGATGTTTCTGTAAGAGGACAGCGCTCCCAGATAAATGTATGAAGACCAGAGGCCGTGGCCTTCGATTCGCCCGCGTACAGGCACTGACTTTGTGGGCTTTAAGTTCTACAAATGTAAGGCACTGGCTTTGTGCTTCAAATTCTACAAATGTAAGTTGAATTGAAAGTAAGTTCCCTAAGTTAACACTTTATCTGCATCAGGAAATACGCGGTGTTTAAAATTCGACCTCTGAAGCGTTTGAAGGCCACCGTTCACTACGATGCAACTTTCCATAGTGCAACTAATTCATGAATTAGTTGCACTAAGGAAACAAGCCGATGGCCCACATGACAACCCTTTTCTCCCATGCAATTTTCTTTTCAAGTATTAGCCTAGCTTTTTCGGTAGACCCTAAGGGCGGATGTTTTTCCCTAAATGCGCAAGAACACAGAAACAGCGTAGCGCAGTCCGCGCCTAATTGTCAGGAATGACACTGTACAGGACATGATCGCACTGCGCTATGGCGATGCGCGCCCGCTAGCGTGTTGAATTTAAAATGGCACGCACAGCAATGCACTGTCACGATGTGAACCCGCTGGCATGTATAATTTAAAAAAATGGTCGCCATCCCGCCCTGAGAAAGTGGATCTCCAGCGAAGCTGTTGTAAACCACTACAAATGCTGCTCGTCGTGTCAGCGGGCTTGTCGTTTGCCCTCGGCTTCTCTGGCGTCAAATGCTGTGTCCTGACAGATGCACTCAGCATCTGAAGAACTGCTCTATTTAGTGGCACTAGTCCTGCCCAGCCTTCAAACATAACGATAATCTTTACAAAAACACATGGGGGAGGGGTCCTGTTGTTCACAGGCGCCTTATGATGCATAATGCGGTTACCGCGCTTGTTTTATGGTTTTTAAATGCATACTGAGCTCTATGCTGTATGCCCCATTAGTCTGACGCATACGCTCGGCGTCTTAGGCGCTGCTGGGTCCTGCTTGGGTTTCTTGTTTACGACACGCGAAATTTTCTAACTAGATGTTAACAGCGTCGCTGTAATATAGCATGCATCGCGATGCACAATCGCGATGCGCACCCCGTGGCATGCTGAATTCAACCTACAGCGCAATCGCGATGCGCGCCCGCAGAGAGAAAACGTCGCCTGCACTTGGTAACACAGCGGTGCCCAGCTGCGGCGCTTCGGTGCGCGGAAGCACTTGTGGACGAGACGAGGCCAGCCTTATTAAGAACGGCAAGGTTGCTGAAACAGATGCACGCGTGGTCAGCTACTTAGGGGGCGCAATTATGCGCAAAGCTGACGCCTCCCTCACGCGGCGCTGCTTATATATGAGAAACCCTCGCTCACGCAGCGCTAATATATTGCGATCGCGGGCTGTAATCAATGATGTCGGGAGTTGGGAGCGCCTAGGCCAGGAGAAATAAGCGGCTGTGGTCGCTTCTACACTGTCGAAGATGAGAGTGTTTCGTTTGCAAACACGTTGGATTGCAATCGAATTTGAGGCGCACTCAGTCATACTTCAGCGAACGGTATACGATAAAATTCATATCCCCTAGCTCCTTCTAACGACGACGATGGTCGAAAGTCGAAGCTTTCTTGCGTGAGAAAATCAAATGGCCAAGTGCCAAAGTCAAAACCGCTGCAATCAAAGTTAAAGCGTTAATGATCAAAGCGCAGCAGACTGCCTGCGAGTGAAAGTCCAAACTCAGACGACAATACACGAATCCCTCACGAGAAAGCTAATCGAGAATGCAAATCTTTGAGCAGCAAAAAGACAGCGGGAGGTAGCATTGGAAATGCTATATTAGAGAACGCGTGCGCTCGTGCGTAGTTGCGTGCGCGTGCGCGGTATAAAAGAGAGGGGAGAGGGCTTTCTCCCTCTCTCTGCCATGCGTACACTCATCCATCCATCCATTTATCCACCTATCTACCTCTTGTGCACGCGGAGACTATTTCTCCCTCATTATCTCCCTTTCTCTATTCATACGAGCACACGTCAGCCTGCGCGAGTTGGGGCTTACGTCATCATATGCGCCTATTCCAAAATCGGTCTATCTCGCTTTTAAAACGACCTCCAGCGCACCCATCCCACTCGCGACAGCCTCGTCAAGTGCACACCACATGTTGGGCAACACGTACCTCAGCCGTCCGCGTGACATTGCAGGTGAGAAAGAGAACGGGCGTTCCTTGTTCCGGTTCCGATGAAGCGCCGCGCATGGCTGCACGCTAAACGACCCGACGACGACGGCGGCGGCGCGCTCCGAACGCTCTGAGCATTTTGTTTGAACGGGAAAAAAAGCACGCCCTCGGCTTCGTTTAATAAAAAGTGAACCGGTTCTCGCACGTATTGGAAAAACACCCGTAGCGAAGAGTAAGAGGAAAACTGGTCCCATTTCCATGCCTTGTTGTGCACTGCTGCCTCCATTAAACTGCGCAACGTTGCGCCGGCGAATCAATCGGAGCAAGTGCGCGTCCCTTAGCGGTGCGCTAGGACGCCCGTGCCACTTAGCATATGTCCTCCGATGGATTATCGCGGCACAAAACGGGCGCATTGCTTTCCCGTGCATTTGTTCGCTACATCAGCTGCTAGACAATGCGCCCTGCGCCGATTTACAAGACATTTTATATGGCGCCGTCAATCACTTCTTTGGGCTACGTAATTGAGCAGTGAGCTTCACAGTGCAAAAACGGACCAGGGACAAATGAGAAGAGGGACTACAAACACGTCCCTGGTCCGTTTTTGCGCTGTGAAGCTCATGGATTAGCAACTTGCCGGCACCCTCACGCTCTTAAATTGAGCGGATCTTGCCCCTACATGGAGGCTCACTAAGAGGGTTCAACTTAAATTGAGGACGACTCAGCGAGCAATGGAACGGAAGATGATAGGTGTAATATTAAGGGACAAGAAGAGAGCGGAGTGGGTCAGGGAACAAACGCGTGTTAAGGACGTATTAGTAGGAATTAAGAAGAAGAATGGACGTGGGCAGGGCATGCAATGCGAAGGAAAGATAACCGTTGGTCGTTAAGGGTAACAGAGTGGATACCTAGAGAAGGCAAGCGTAGCACGGGGCGGCAGAAAGTTAGATGGGCAGATGAGGTGAAGAAGTTTGCGGGGATAAATTGGTCGCAGTTAGCACAGAACCGGGGTAATTAGAGATGAATGGGAGAGGCCTTTGCCGTGCAGTGGGCGTAGATAGGCTGATAATGATGCCCCTACAACCCCCCCCCCCCCCCCACACACACACACATACATTTTTTTTGTCAGATCCACTTTCTCCAGAATTTTTGTAGCGTCGTCTTTTAAAGTGAAAGCTTTCTTAGTAGGACTGATGGCGTGCCGTCAAAAAATTGATGCATTTCCCCGTAGAACGGTTGGTCGACCGGAAAGGTCTGATTAGATCTCTGGACACACGGCGCATGCGTGATGAAACCGGGTTTCCATTGTGTCAAAACGGTTACTGGTAGATCGCGAAAAAGGAACGGTTCTAGTTAAGACGATACACGCATTGATCATGAAGGAGGAGTACGTGTACTATACCTTTATCTCACAAACCACGTATCGGCATACATTTAGATCAATCGGAGATGCGGTTACTTAGTGCGTGCCAAAAAATGTCGCATGAGTTCGTTCTTAGTTTGCGATCTGGGTCTATGAAAGTTTGACGATCGATTGGACGCACTTTCAGCGGAGGTTGGACGCACTTTTAACGAAGGTCCTGACGCACTTGTGACACAGTTTTGATCTTAGAAATCTTTCGCGCTTCTCTCAACTTTCTTTAGGAAAGGATGGTAAAGTTGCTTTTTTTATTATTATTATTTTATTTTTTTGCCACCATTAAATCACACCACGCAATGCGTTAAAAACTCTGGTTGGAGTTGAGGTGGGGCCTGCAAGTATAAATTCCACCCGAAAGTTTGCAGTCGTCCTCTTTCCTCCCTAACCCGCGCACCGTCTCAAGGATACAGGCGTAGATATTGTTTTAAAGCGAAGCCTTTTATACGCCTTCCTGATGGCCTTCGACGCCGCTCCAAAAAACACTGCAGGAAAGCCAACTTTACACAATGGGTGAGCGACGACGATGACGATGATGGTGATTTAAGCGAAGGCACATCAAGCGCGTAAAGAAAAAAAAAAGCGCTTCCCGCGGTCGGAATCGAACAGCTGGGTCCCTCGCGTTACGAAGCCCACGTCTATCCGATTGCGCCATCCCGGCGCTGTAGGATAAGTTTAGATTTAAACGGAAGCTTTCTTGGTCTTAGTGATGGTGACCGTCCCGTCACCAAAACTCTGTGAATCCATGCAATCCCGAAGACAGCGAACGAATCCCTCACGATAAAGCTGAAAGTTTCAACCATCGTTGTCGTTAGACGAAGCCAGGGGCCTAGGTTTTCTGTCGCACACGCCAAACAGCCGTACCTAATGGGCCAATCAGTTCGCCCCGCGTCTCCCGCTTACTACACGCGGAGTGCTAAGCTCACGAGCGCGTGCTGCTGCTGCCTGTATATAGGTACTCACCATGCTGCCTGCCTCGTCGTCGGCCGACGAGCTGGACGACATCTCGATCTCGTTGAAGAGCGACCTCTGCCCTCCGCCTCCCAGCAGTCCCGGCAACAGCGGCGACGAGGTGCGCTGCCTCTGCAGGGCGTCCACGCGGTCCTGCAGGTGGACGTTGGCCAGACGCAGCTCCTCCATGTCGCGCTGCTGCTGCCGGATCTGCACGGCATCCCGGGGGTCAAAGGTCAGAGATGGAGAAGGCTTGTCGGAGGTGGTGTTGGTCGGCCCCACCCGCCGCCCCGAAATAAATCCCAACTCTATGTTCGATGTAACGCAGTAAGGGCACACCGACCGACCGACCGACCGACCGACCGACCGACCGACCGACCGACCGACCGACCCGACCGACCGACCGACCCGACCGACCGACCGACCGACCGACCGACCGACCGACCGACCGACCGACCGATCAATCAATCAATCAATCAATCAATCAATCAATCAATCAATCAATCAATCGATCGATCGATCGATCGATCGATCGATCGATCAATCAATCAATCAATCAATCAATCAATCAATCAATCAATCAATCAATCAATCAATCAATCAATCAATCAATCAATGTTGTGCTGAGCCGGACCAGTAGTGCTCAGCCGGACTCACATTCGCATTCTACCTGTACCACCTGCACTGTACACACTCGCGTTAATCACGAAGATGGATTTTACTGCTCCTCTGCTTCTTCAAATTAAGGGATGCTACGAGCTTTTTCTTCATCGCAGCTTTATTCAATGCAAGTCAGCACAAAATGAAAGCGCCGTAAACGTACATACGAAGTGAGGCTTCAAACATTCATTTGCCTGATGCAACGTTGTGTCGACTTCCTATACTACAACTCCATCCTCGCGCCTGACGTTAAAATTAAGGCATGGTGAACGTGCGCTCAGGTTTGAAAGTTAGTTTAAGTTACGTTTGATAAATTTGCTTCCCAGGAGGAACAACACCTGAAAGGCCCCCCCTCGACCTGGTCACTATTGTGCAGCGTCCGGTGGTAGACCACTGACGACACCAAGGAGCGTTTGTAACTCAAACACAAGAACTCTTTGTGAGAGTAACACTTAGCGAAGACTGACATATATCAGTGCAATCCCACAGGGCGCGCTCCATTAATCAAGAATTCGAAATTTCTTTTCGTTATTGTTGTTAGTATTATAACCACACTTATCCCTTGTTATTAGCATTGCCGGAACATGTAGATGACAGATCTCGGTTCTCCATTACTTAAACCACTCAATAAAACGCCGATTCGTCAATCTACTAATACAGCGAACCCACGTTCATCCCGCTGCAACACTAGTCGTTGCCTACCGCCTAACCTAAAAAGCAAGTCGGACAAAACTACCGTCCAGACTTAACCCACCAAACCAAATTTCCCGAACTGTCAAACTTAATGGAACCAGATCTATTTCCCATTAACAATGGCTAGCGTTCTTCTGTGCTCCGGTTTAACGAAATTCCCAATGCAATGAATTGGTTCCGCTCTACGGAACCACATCTATTTCAAATCAATAGCGTCTAACGTCACTGCGTCCTTCGCTTTGCCGGAATTCTCAACGTAACGATATAATTTCCATTTCACCATATCTGTTATATCGTGCTTCAGGTGCGGGCCTCCAAGCGCCCAGCCTCTCTACCACATTACTACGCGAAAATTATTGCGAAAATATGCGTTAAAAAATGCCTGGCTTATCAGGACCAAGCGTGCAAGCTCACGAGTTTTCAGGAGCGCATTCAGGAGCATTGTGAGGTGAGGCCAGAGGGGGCAGCGTGGAGCTGCGCTCATTTCGCGCAGCAAACGAGAACGGCGAATAAACAGCGGCCGGCCGTAAACGCTACGAATCTCGTAATTGCGGCAAAGTGCGCAGCGTTACGCAAGAAGACCTGCGCGCGCGCGCGGAGCTGACCGGAGGGGGCGCGAAAAACTCGCGCTGTCAGCGAGCTGGTTCCTCCACGCATCATCCGTTCGCGGCGCGTTACAAGCGGCGTTTTAACGCACCGCTGCGCGCTGGCAATCACGAAGACACGCGAAACCCCGCCGGCCGAAAAGAAAAAAAGGAAGGAAGGAAGGAAGGATGAGAAGGACGCTTCCGGCTTCTTCCAGCGCGACACGGCGGCGAGAGGCGACAGCCGCGGTGCACGCCTGTTGTAGCGGAAGCGCACCAATGAGCCGGACACTTCCTCTTAATTGTCCCCGGCCGCCCGGCAATTTTCCCCGTCGCCCGCGGTTGACCCATTTTTGAAATTACGCGCGCTCCTCGCAGCGCGCGGGTTTCGTCGATATGCGCGGATAGCAGCCCTGCCGCCGCCGTAAGTGCTGGCGAGTCAAAAAGGAGGGGGAGGAGTAAGAAAAAGGTTTCGGGGTAATTTTAGGCCTCGACGTAATATGTGTAGCCCTGAGAAATGCTGTTATCGCAACACGCAAGGGTCGGTTAATTCTCGTTCCCCTTATACCGTGGTACCGAAACGCGCCGCTTGAGAAACGCGCGGCGTGGACTACAAGTTTCGTAAGAGGATCGGGACGCCAGCGGACGCAACCTTTCTTTTTTCACTCCCCTCCCCCTCCTCGACCCCCGGAGAATTAAAGGGACCCAGAAAAGCCTTCTGTAAAAGTTACAAAAGGCCTGTTATGTCACGTAGCACCAATATAGCGATGCAATGCCGTTGGAATTATTGATCTACATTCAGTATTAGCTGCGCCAGAAGCGATTAAATGCACCTCTCCCCACTTGCCGATCGACTCCTCCTCCCTCTCTGCCTCCTTCAAAGCAGCTAGCTACATTCCTGCGCCTAGGCTCGCGTCAATCACTGCGGACCCGCCTTTGCCTCGGGATCGCGCAGGAAGGAGGAAGAGCAGCCGGAAGCCAATGGCAGTGACGCCGCCGGCGGCCGACCTTGCCGGCAATTGGGCGAATCAGGGGGCGCCTTCGCCATTGCGTCACCCGCGGTCCCCGTTGCGTCAGCCGCGGTCGGCTCGCTGCGGCGTCGCGCTCATCGGCTGAGAAAAGCGATCTTCAAAAATTGTTTACAAATTATCTGTACAACGTATGGGGCTCTCAAAAATCCCCCGTTATGTGTTCTACCACCTGAATGCATTTGATTGCCACCTTCACAAAGCTTTTCGGGGTCCCTTTAATACAGCGCCCGACTCGACCAGTCAGTCGGTCAGCCGGTAAGAGAAAAATTGGCGGATCGCACACATACGTGGGAATCGACGTGAAGCGAAGCTTTACACCTGTGCTTCTACACTTACATCACCACCTGCACGAAGCTTTACGGTGGACGCAGATTTCCTCGTCGTGGGAAACGTCGCGCGGAAGGGCCGCAACCCATGTGGTCCAGCTCGACCACCACTCTTACATCCGCGGTTTGTACACGGAATAGCGCTCCTGCTGGCCAACACGCTGCTGAGAGCTCCAAGCGGAGATAACGTAATTGTACAAGCATGAACTGGAGCTACCCCGAGCGCCTCGCCGCCAGTCGCATCCAGGGCCCGCGGGCGCGGCAGCGGCCCGCATGCCAGAAAGCAGCAACAGCGGCAACACCCGGAGAACCGCGTGGATGGCTGAAGAGCTCACCTGCGTCTCGTACTCGTGCCTCTGCTTCTCGAGCAGCATGATGCGGTCCCCGGACTCCTCGAGGGACAGGCTCAGGCTCTCGCGGTCGTCCACCAGCGCGGAGATGCGCCGCTCCAGCTCCGCCTTGCGCTCGGAGAGCAGCGTGATCTGCGCCGAAACGTGATAGGAGAACGGTCAAGATATGGGGAGGATTTATTTACCCTACTCGGCCGCTGCTGCGAAGCTGCAAGCATCGCCGCCAAGAGAGGTCCGACGGCGCATCAGCCGGCTGGGCAGCTGTGCACTTACGCTAGAGCAGGCGGCCCCAGCTCTGTGGTGCATGGCTTCAGTGTTGGCAGGGGCCTTTTGTGGGGCAATGCAAACAATGCTACCTGACGGTTGAACACGTATGCGTGTAAAGACTGACAAACAAAAGATAAAAGTCTTGAGAAGCGCTTTCTCCCGACTTTATATGCAAGAGATGTAGGCACGGAAAGAGGGGGTGTATCCCTCTCTCCCCATCTTTGAAGGAATGTATCCCTCTCTCCCCATCTTTGAAGGAATGTCCACCGCAGGATGAAGGCCTCACCCATATGCTTCCGACCGCCATCCCTATCATCCGCCATCGAATCCCGTTTTTTGCCCTCAAATTTTCGTATCTCGTATCTAGAGCGAGTTTCCTGCCTTCGCACCCCGTCCCTTGGACCGTTATTGGGGTGGTCCACGCGGTCGCTGCTGCGTGAGAGATGTCTTTACACGCCAAACGTCGTTGGCCTGTGGCAAGACCGCAACAGTGCTGCTGTGGCCACGAGAGAGCTGTCATGCGCTTCCTCCAGGTGTGTGGTTTCAGTTGCGGACTGCCTTTGCACGCATGTGCATGTCCCAAATGTGTACTACCATGCTTGTATTAGAAGGTCTTGACCCATAACTAGGTTTTCTCTCTCCCTATACATCTATTTGTAAAAGAGCAGAAGATAAGCAAGTACAGTGAGGATACCATGCAAGCGCAATCATCTTCGCTATCGCATCGATGGGAGAGGGTGGGAAAGGGGAGAGAGAAACGTTTGTGACGTTAAATGAGCTAGGAGGTGAGCTACAAGAAAACCGCTATCATCAACACCGGCCGCACGGGTGGTGCCACAGGAAGTACGGGCGCACACCCAGTAGACGGTATTACCCGTCGTGAGGGCATCAGCGAAGACGAGCAAGGAAGCCCAACCACCGTGCAAGCACCGTAATAAGCGCTGAGCTCGTGAAGTGCGACACAGGCGACTGGCCGGTGCACAGATCCCTTTGCTCTGTTATCACTTGGAGTTCTGTTGAGGCTTCCAGAGCAATAAACCCGTACCACAATATATCATCACCATCATCGCCGTCGTCGTCGTCATCATCTCCATCATCATATTGAAAAAAGGTTTCGCGGAGGCGCGGCGGAGGCGCCGCCGTTCCCTGACGGCCGGGGAGCACATAGCGATCAAATCGTTTTACAGCGACGATGTCTATGGCTAGGATGCGGGATTTCATGGGGTCCGCGCGAAAATACGCAATGTGGGAAAGCCGGATTGCAAAGACCAAGCTTACATAGATAAGGATCCACAGCGCATGCATGACCAACGTGGATCCAGCCAGGCAGCTTAGCTCGGCTAACATCGCCAGTTTCATTAAAGATCGTTCTCTCTCTCTCCTGCCGCTTTCATATCTTGATTTAGGACGGCTTATATTGACCTTAAAAAACGTCTTCCCAACAACACGATGTGAAGCCGACTTCGAAGAGATCGGTGTAAGCTTGATCTTTGTAAGCCGGCTTTTCCACATTGTGCGTTCCACAGTGAAGCCTACTCATGGAGAATAAAAATGCAATGCGAACGGGGCCCGACAACAACGGCGCGAGTGTAATCGTCGACGACGTGCCGATAATAATTCGGCGTCCGATGAGCGTGCCCAGGAGACGGCACGTAAGCGAAGAGCGGCAACCGATGCTGCAAGTCGCGGGTCAGAGAATGCCGCAAATCGCTTTTGGCGCCAAGGTGAAAAATTTTAGAGTCAAGGACACGTGTACGCCAGGTTCCAAAGAGGCTTTCTCGATCGTCATTTCGGCTCGAGCTGCAGCGTGTGCGACAGAATGTGGTGCGATAACCGTTATTTGAGCGCAGGCACGGAAGTGCGATGCACACTCGGCGGGGATAACGCCCACCAACGCACCCAGCTTCGCTTGACAACCACCTTCACAGAGTGGGATGGCCGGTGAATTTCTTTTTAGATTTCTTAATAACCAGCTAGGTGTCGCCGTCGACTATTGTGCCAAGCTAAACAGTTTAAAGCGCGAACGACCCAGCTGTTTCCTGTAAAAAATCTTTAAGGACCAATTAATGCTGCAATGCCCTTGTATACTCATGTGATACGCTGCAGCGAAAAAGCTGCCAATTTTCTGACAGTTGCTCATTTCCGTAAAAAAAATAAGTATTTGCTTGCAAGTTATTTATTTCACTCGTGATGTGAGCGTGTATAATGTGTATAATGTGAACGTGTAAAATGAGCGTTACCGGGAGTAACGAACGACAAGTGATGAGAAACGTAGCAAAAACATTCTCATAAGATGCACAAGAGGCGCCTCGTTGCACAACTGTGGCCCATCGTTATATAGATGGACGCGTGACATCTTTACCGGACTTCCAACACTTGTCTGCCAACGGAGAATGCGCCCAAGTGCGTATTCTACTGTGCGCGGACACAGATCATCACACGGGTCCTCAAGTTAACTTTGGTTAAATAGAACACTCCAGTTCCATATGTTACCCGTCACAAGCTTCTTAATTAGGGATTCACAAATTGAATGAACGTCAACTCGCGTCAGGTTGCCGCAGACAACACACATGCATGTGAGAGCGAATTGACGTAGCAACTCGTTTACCTGTAAGTATCCTTAAAATTTAATCGGCCATCCTACTCAGTGAAGGAATGTCTAGCGAAGTTGCGTGCGTTGGGGGGTGTTAACGCGGTGCTTTTCCGGCAAATGTGACTTTCGTGTCTGCCGCGGTCAGGTGGTCATCAAATCACAGACTGTCGCATACGTTGCAGCTCGAGCCGAAATGGCGACCGAGAAAGTCTCTTTGGAACATGGCGCGCGAGCGCCCTTGAACTCTTCCAAGTTGGCGCCCTGGCGCCGAAGGCGCTTTGCGGCATTCTCTCAATCACCGTATGCATCGTCGGTTCACGCTCGTCGCTTGCGTGCTGCCTCGCCGGCCCGTTCGTCGGACGCGCCATCAAAGATTACACTCGCGTCGCTGTTATCTGGCCCCTTTCACATCGCATATGTCTTGATGAGAAGGTCTTACTGTGGAACACGCAATGTTGACAAGCAAGCTTACAGAAACAAAGCTTGCACGGATATCTTTAAAGTCGGCTTCACTTCTAATCGAAACGCAAATGCATTGCTGGGAAGACGTTTTTTAAGCTCAATATAAACCATCTTTTACGGGAATATGAAGCTGTTAGGACCTTATCCGTGTAAGCCTGGTCTTTATAAACTGACCTAGCTAGGAACAATCACCTTAAAGTCGGCTTCACTGCTCAACAAAAATGCGTCACTGAAAAGACATCTTCTCAGTTCAATATAAGCTGTCATATATCAAAATATGAACGCCTGGGACCTTATGGGCGTAAGCTTGGTCTTTGCAAACTTACTTTCCCACATTGCGGTTTTCCGCGAGGACGCCATAAAATCTGGCATCGTAGCAATAGACAGCTCCGCTGTAAAAATTAAACAAGCAGGAGCCAGGTCACGCCACAGCTGCGTACAAAAATAAAATAACGGTATGTGTCCACTTTCTGACTCCGCAAACGGGTATTTGACCCGTCCCTGCAAACAGACTGAGAACAAAGCGATCGTCGGTTTACAGAACGTGTATCACATAAACCGTTCTCAATCTTGTCTCCACGCCACGCACGCCCCTTTCAGGTCAGCGCGATCGAACGAAGGCCGCAAAAAAGATTCCTTTGTCTTCACATCACTGTCCAAACGGCAAGGCTGCCAGTTCGAAAGCGAACTGTCTCGGAAAAGTGAGGCCGTTTACATTCATTCGGCAGGGTCGCTGTCGCGCCCTCAGCACGAACTTTCAGAAACGCAGATATGTACCGCGACCTCTATCTCGAACACGCGTCATTCGCGGCGGGTCGTCGCGCAGCCTTTTCTCTCTGTACCGTCTCGCGAAGACATGAAAGACACTTTGTTAACTTCCGTGTCTCGGTGCGACCCCGAAGAAGCGGTGAGAACATATCCGCGAAGTCGGGAAACAACCATTGGCGACAATGGGAAGCTGCGTCAGAGAGCCCTACACGCATCGTCGGGTGGGAAAGAAAGCAGCGGGTTTAGCGAGACGACGACCTTTACTGTACAGCCAGCGTCAAAGGCTGAAGAAGGCGGACAAAGAAATGCCACAAAGTAAAAGGTCAGTCGACGCTCTCTGGCCGCTGCCGAAGAGGCAAAGGACGCCTGAACATATTATTGTACGTTTTCCCTTTCGAAATTTAAATCACGCATTAAAGGGGCCATGCCCACTAAATATAAGTTTGGGTCGTTAAACGGACTTCTTTGTCCCGATAAAAACGATAACTTTTTTTAGTGCAAACTTCCAACATATAATGGAGATGTTAAGGGAAACATGGGAGACCCACAGGAAGAGTCCCAGCCACTTTCGAGCGATTTCTATATGACGTCACAGAATCTTGTTCATGCGAGTGGCGACCACTAACCTAAGCCACCGCCCAGAAACGTGATTGGGCAGATAGTGATGGGCCTTTAGTTACGTTTAATTGGGTCATTTGAATGCTAACGCGCGGTTAACGGACTGATAACGATGCTTCTAGTGCTGGCCTCTATTGCTTCACTCCTGCCCATAATGCACCAGGCAGCGCGAAAGTTGATACTTTTTCATCACTTCTTGTGTTTTTCTTTTTTGTGTGTGAAAAAGCGAGTGCTGCCGATTTGTGGTAGCTCGCGGCCGGGACAATCAAAATCGAGTTTCGATGTGATTCCAGCCTCGGACCGCTGCAAACATTTCTGTGAGGCAACTGTACAAACTACTGAAGCCAATTATATCATTTTAGGCTAGTTTTTTCAAACTGAGCAAAATTGTCTTTTGTCTTCATCTGAGCAAAGTTCTATTTTGCGTGGACCCTTGAAGCCATTGTGCAGCTATGAAAAAAAAAAAAAAATCCCGAGCCATCTCCACTAACGTAAAACGTTGGGAGGGGCGAAGCATGTAGTGTATAAGTGTATTCTTGGCGCCTTGGCGTTTTGACAACGGAGATGAAACCGATGGGGGTACAGGTATACAGCTCCGCTGTAAAGGTCTGTTGTCTGTGAAGCACAAAGCGCTCCAGCGCAAGGCGTCAACGAGCACCCCGGTGGTTTTTTTTCTTCTTTTTTGTTAGTACGCGCTAGGTTCTAGCACGAGGCGTAAAGGATTTTCCCGGGGTTTTAGTACCGTGACTACATGAAACGACGATTACGACGACGACGACAGGAGACGCCGACATCCTCAGTCCCTACGGGGCTTCAGCCCCTAATATATTATTTCGTACCTGCCAATTTCCTGATTGGGTATGTTTCATTTACCGAGGTACGTTATCACCAACCTATACGTGCGTCTAGCAATGCTCTTGCTGTTGTCAGCGGCGTGCTTCCTACAAGTTGCTCCAGGTTCATGCGCGAGTAGTGAAAAGAATACGTCCCAGCTGCTGCCTCCCACTCATACACAAAGAGCAGCGGTGCGTGAAGTTTGTGTACACGAAGCCGTACACGGTGGACCGGCAAACTCAGTCACGTGCCACTGACACGCTTTGTCGTTGGTGTATATGGTCGGTGGTTGTGTGTGTGCACAAACGCAGGAAGCGTGCAAAGCGGCGTTAGGAGGAAAGGGCCGAAGTCCCGTCCTGCTTGCGACATACACGTGCCCTTGTTCATGTTATACATTTCCCTACAGCTTAGCTATATATGAGTAAGAAAACGCAGGTTTAGGTATTGTCATGCAGTGAAGAAAGAAGGGATGTCCTTTTTCTAGAAATGAACGTTTGTTGGAGCGAACTTGTGCTCCGCAATCAACTTGAAGAAAACACAACCGGCGAAGAAGCAGTCAAGAAAGTGTAACGTGCTCAGACGAATGTAGACGAATCGAGTGTCGCGGTGTTTGTTTTCCAAGCACTCGGTCGAGAACACTATCCATGAGACAAGAACAGTCTACGAAAGGGACCGAAACCGATGCGGCATGCGAAAGGAAGAGAATACGCGCGCTTCGCACGGTACACAAGATAAGTGTGTCGAGCGCGTCCACGCGCTATTAAGAGAGAGAGATAGACTGTTTATTTATCTTAAAGAGAAAGGAGTAAGAGCGAAAGTGGTCAGCCTCCCAAGTCCAGGAGGCCGCGCTATTAAAAAAAACATAAATAAACAAGAAGGCACGCTTCGCGGCAATATCGAGTGAAGCGGCTGCCTAGTTCGCTGGCATCGGTAATGGTTGTCTGCAAACTTTCATGTTGGCCCCGAACTATAAACGCACAACAGCTAGATGCCTTTCGGAAACACGCAAAAAGCAAGCAAAATGAGCTCGCATGCCTGAATTTCGAACTACAGTTCATACCATAAGCTATAGGTGCAGCACTGTGGATGCTACATTGTTGTCAACAGTGCGCCCACTGAGGGGGCCCAACTCGCCGTGAAGGGGGTCCTGAAAGGACATTCCCTTCTCCCCTCTCGGCAAGTGGAACCGTAGAGCCCCGGCTCCTTTTGTAGCTTCCTTCGCGGCGAGTTAGGAACCCTGAGTGGGCGGGTTGTTGACAACAATGTCGCCTCCACAGTGCTGCACCTATAGCTTATAGAATGAACTACAGTTTCTTCTTCGTACAAACACATTTCCCTGAATCTAGTGAGGGAGTTAATGAAAAGGTTTAGGGGACGTTCAATTATCTACACGGCGTATAATTCAGTTATCCATCGCTGGTGTTTGCTTTTGTTTTCTTCGTCGGCAAGTCCGGCACAGAGAAATTTCTCTAGATCGCAGACAGAGCAAGTGTGTCGCGATATCTACTCTTTCGCACTGTGGCGTTCATCTATTTACTTTGCTTGTGTTGGTGTCACTGGCGTTCATCTATTTATTTTTCTTGGGTTGGTGTTGTTACTCTTTTTTTCGCGTCGTTTACTTTTCATTTTGTTTCAGTGTTTGCATTAACGATCATCTTTTCAATTGTATTTTTATGTCCGGACTCTGCTGGCAGCATTCTCTTGCTTTTACTTTCCTTTTTTTTTTCAACTCTTCTTGTTTGTCTTCTTTCTGCTGTAACCCTAATGTCTAATATTCACCACTCATCAACGTAGTCACCCACCATCTGGTGTAGCAAGCCTTGTCCCTAGCAGGGCTGACCTCACCAGTTCACATTAAAGAGCTCTCTCTCTCTCTCTCTCTCTCTCTCTCTCTCTCTCTCTCTCTCTCTCTCTCTCTCTCTCTCTCTCTCTCTCTCTCTCTCTCTCTCTCTCTCTCTCTCTCTCTCTCTCTCTCTCTCTCTCTCTCTCTCTCTCTCTCTTTTGTCGGCGGCTGATTCCATGTGCTCAGTCAACCGAGTCGGGCAGATGCCTATGGCGCTTCCATTTTTTTCGTAGAAACAACGGAGGCGTTAATCGAAAGACTCTTTCTCTTGATCCCGCTTGCAGCAAAGTGAATGCCGCCGTGCGTAGCGGCCCCCCGCCGTGTGATTGGCACCGCGTTGTGTGCTGCGCCGTTCTCCGCGACGTCGAATGAGACGGCGACGAAAGTGCAAGGACCTTTCCCATCGGCGGTTTCCAAGAGCCGCGTCCCGTGGTGAGCGTGAGACGATCGGGCAGATAAGACGGATCACATCACGGGGCTTCGTTAAGGATGACAATACAGTCGCATGCAAATCCATATTGCCTGGTGCCTGAACTGTCGCGAATTGAAGGAGTTGAACTGGGCTAGCTGGTGGCTTGTACAGTGGAACTCTATATATACTAGCGCCAAAGAGTCACGGAAGCCAAAGAGTCACGGATAGAGGATAAAAAAAAAAAACGCGGGCACTTAAGTCTCCTTATGTGCTTTGAAGTCTAAAGCTGCCTCTGGCGATAGTTACCAAAGACTTTTTCACTCAAATTGTGTTTGCGTCTCTTTCTTTGCTTTCTTTTTTTTTTTTTTCGTTTTTCGACGCGACTTACTTTGACTGACAGGCAGGCCGTAAACTTCACGCCACAGCTTCTATAGAATCGAAGTTCTCCGTGCTGGTGTGCGCCTATTCGTACCACTCCTTATGCGAGTGCCCCGCGGACCCCTACCCCCCCTTCCCCACCCCCACCCACTGGGAGCAGGCCTTGGGTAGCTCTTGCCTCGTGGATCAACGGACCCTGACGCAACGGGCACTACAGGTCGCTTCGGCCATTTGGGCTGAGGCCACCCCCCCCCCCCCCCAACCTGAACCCGGTGTCTCACCAATAAAGTGTTTTTTTCTCTCTCTCTCTCTCGACTCACGTACGGCCACGTTCACCTGTCACGCGATAGGATGTCAGCGCAGCAACGTGCCGTGGTAAGGCATCCGGCTCTCAGACTCCGGATCAGCTCTCATAGAAACTCAAATGTGTTTTTTTACGCTGTATTTACAGCGGCGGTCCTTTTCTGTATACCGGAAATCGACTGCAATAGCAACGACGGCTTTCCCCGCAACGGGGCACACTTAAGGCCTTCGCCTTAAAAATGGCTAGCGCTCGCACCGTCGTCTTCTCGTCCCATCCATGTCTCTTTAGCTCTAGTGATGGTTGCGTATTGCAAACGCGAACAAATGTCCTGCAAGTACCGCACCCGCGGCCACTGCTGAACCTCACCCGAATCTAAAGATACGTTAAGAAAATGAACGAACAGACAAATCTCATTAGCACAGGCAGAACAGCGACTTAATCTTATGCATCCCGTGTTCGACATACGGGGCCAACGGCGGAGCAAAAGCATGGACGGGAGCAAAAGTACGCCGTAGTATAGGAGAAGTACAGGATAGCCGAAGCAATTCGAATGAAAGGGAGCGATGCGCTGGACAACTTGGTCGGGCTGACATACGGACAGCCAAATCATTTCCACCACAATAACCGTGATCTACACGGTACGATCACAGGTTGTTGGAAACGAGTTACCTAACCATGCTCGTATACAACTGACAGCTGTCACTACAGAACGAGCGCAAGCTGGAATTTGTGGGAGAAAAGAAAAACAAAGGAGAAAGGACGGAATTAGAAAACACGGGGGCAGATTCTTCCCTCTCGTCGTGCCGTGCCTCGCTTCCCACAGCGCTGTAGCTAATACGCGGAAGATGCGAAACAATTCTCGCGCCCGTATGCCTGACGTGACGTGACGACGCACGAGTCGAGTCGTCCGCTCAAGGTGCGGGGGCGCATGGTGGGAGACGGGAGACGTGCACAAGGAGCGCGGTGGCGGTTGGGGCGGCACCGCCTTGCATGCACGCTTCTTGGTACCACTGCGGAACAGCAAGAACGCGAAATGCGCCGCTCGTGGCACTCTCTCTACTGGGGTCAGCGGCCCCTTCCCGCGCGAATTGGAATATAGTTAGTTTCATTTCGTAAATGCGCATTTCCTTTTCTGTTTTCTTTCAAGGGCGCCACTAAGACAAAATACGAGTTTAAAAAGACTGCTTTTGTCGAATGACGGTGATGCCTATTTTATCGCAAACTTTGCGAAAGTAATGGAGATGTTAGAGAAAACAGACGAAGCAGTGGCAACTCCCCGGCCACTTTCAGGTCAGTTCTCCATGACGTCACAGAATCTTGTTGCGCGATTCCGAAGCCACCGCCACACGTCTGGGCGCTTGTAGTGAGGCCTCCGGTTACGTTTGATCGTATCACGCTAACGATACCGGGTAGTTAACAACGCACTCCACTGATAACTATACGTTTTCAGCGTTCCCCCTATTGCATCACTGCTAATGTAGTGTGGCACACAATTTGAGTGTTGTTTAATATTTCTTGGGGTTTTATTATTTTTTTGTAAAGAAAACGCCTTTCCGTGCTGGAATGAAGTTGAATGAGTCATCGAAGGCTAGTGCTTTAAAACTGAAAAAAAGTTTCGTTTTGTCTTTATTTTCCTGCGAATGCTATGTAACTCTCAATCTATATCTCGAAAAAAAAAAAATAATGCTGCCCTTGGCCGCTAATACGATTCCGTCATTGTGCCGAGTGTCATACACTTCTCATAATTAGTTGGTTAACCACGAAGTTTTAAACAATTCGCAACTGGGCGTCTGCTGTGAATTCATAACCTTTTATGGAAGGAATATGGTTGCAGAAAACGTATGCAACCTGCGCATAATGGGAACTACTCCGAAACTAAATTTACGACGTTGGCCTGCTCAAACAGCTCATACAGCGGCAAGTGCTATTTGGGCACGTATTGTGGAGCTGAGCACGAGTGCGCGAGTTCGACTCCCGGCCGCGGCGGCCGCTTTTCTGATGGAGGCGAAAAGCAAAAACGCCCGTGTGTTCGAGACTTCGGCGCACGTTAAAGATCCCCAGGTGGTCAATATAAATTCGGAGCCCTCCACTACGGCGCGCCACATCGCCTGCGTTGCGTCGGCGCGTTCAACCCTACAATCGATCAAATCAAACGTATTGTGGATGATGGTCAGTCGCAGTCTTAATAGAAATAACATAAAGCTGCCGTTCTAACCCATTCCTACGGCATCACAGTCACCGTTAAACGGACAGCCCCATGTTTGTATGGATGGGATAAAACTGGAGTCCCTCCAAATTTGATTAAGATCATTCAGAAATGTGCCACATAGCAAATGACAAAGCATGTTGCTTTGGTTATTTCACCGCTTGCACTGAGCCCTGTTCAATCATGTGCCCTGCGCTCGTTTGGCTTCGCTGTCCCACAACGTTCACAGTGTTGACTGGAGCCTTTTTGTGTGTGTGCAGTGAGGCGGGGTGTGCACACGTCACGTTTAGCTCTTTCCGGTTTTTACGTTCTTTTTTTGTTTTTGTTTTATTACAACCCGCCGCCCTCGTTTTTCGCACAACTCCCCATTTCGCAAAGACCAGCACCGAGAGACGTATAGCGGGTTCAGTGACATATATGGGCGGCACTATGGTGAAATGTGCTTTTATTTACAACGAGCCATGTAGAGAATGATGACAGGAGTGGCGCTTAGAGATAGGCGGCGAGCGTACGCCTTGGGTAGAAAACGTTCTACCTCAATTTAGGAGAAAAAAAGCGGCATGAAAAAGTGACAGGCGGTGGATCACCTAGGGTAACGCAGAGTCTACCGAGAGGCAGCACCAGACGTAGGGGAAGACCGGGAACCTCACGGAGGGTGAAAGGAGGCTTTTATACCGCAGTGTATATAAATAAACAGATGATACCTCGTCCCGGAGCCCCTGCAGCTGGGCCACGTGGTCGTCGAGGCTGGAGCGGCGCATGGAGAGCTGCTGGCGCAGGCTGCGGTACTGGCCGGCCGCCTGGTCCTCGGCGCGGCGGGCCGCCTTGAGCTCCTGGGCGAGCCGCTGGTTCTGGTCGGCCATCTCGTGCACCAGCGCGCCCCGCTCCTTCTCCAGGTTGCGCAGCAGGGCCTGCTGGTCGGCCAGCTGCTGCCGCGCCTGCGCCAGGTCGGCCTGCAGCTCGGCCAGCCGCCCGTCGCTCTCGCCGGACAGGGACTCCAGCTTGCGCCGCAGCGCGTGCTTCTCCTGCTCCAGGACCTGTTAACAGGAAGGAGGAGGACAAGGACAAGGGTCGGTCATCATCTATATGCCTGCATGCAGCGTTCACTGCAGGGCGGGATTTCCAAGCACCCTGGTAAGGAACAGCGCAGGCAATTGGCGAAGGACCGGGGAAGAAATGCGCGGGACGAGTACTTCGCCTGTCTGCGCTGTTCCGCACCAGCATGAGCACGAATCAACATGCACAACTTCGTACATTGCTTAACTGTAACGTGAAGCTAGACTATAGGTAGTTGCAAACACAATATGAAAGGCTTTGTGCGGGCCTTAATATTGTCGCCACAATGGAATGGGTGGCTTGTGATATCGTTGTGGGTATGTATGTATGTATGTATGGAGAGAGAGAGAGAAAGAGAGAGAGAGAGAGAGAGAGAGAGAGAGAGAGAGAGAGAGAGAGAGAGAGAGAGAGAGAGAGAGAACAAACTTTATTGTACGCAGAACAGAGTTTTACTATTTTCGGCCTGGGATTAAAAGCCAGAACATGTTTCAATCGGTTCAGCGATTGCTTCGAACACTGATACGAAATAATGGTCATTGGCTGTAATTCAATGCAAACACGCAATGTCGCCTACCTAAGACAGCCAATTACAGCTGTCTTTGGTAAGCCTGCGCAAGCCTACAGGCTGTCTATGCGGTGTTGCGTATGCGGGCTCACGCCCGACAGTGCTACTCGGAGGCATCCTGCAATCGCTTCGGCGCGGGATACAAACGTCTTGGTGTGATTTGTAAGAGACAGTGATTTGGGAAAATTTTGTGAAAGCTCCCCCTGCGTTTGTGAGTCGTGTGAGAGTGGGTATGTGTTTGTGAGTTGGTTCGAGTGCCCGTTAACTGTAAGGGCGCGGCTGTGCGTGCGCGCTTCGTCGCTATCCGAAGGAACAAGCTGAGGTCACTGCTAGGATGACCTTTTCTGTCCATCAGTTTTTTCACTCAACTCCCTCCCTCCCTCCCTCCCTCCCTCCCTCCCTCCCTCCCTCCCTCCCTCCCTCACTCACTCACTCACTCACTCACTCACTCACTCACTCACTCACTCACTCACTCACTCACTCACTCACTCACTCACTCACTCACTCACTCACTCACTCACTCACTCACTCACTCACTCACTCACTCACTCACTCACTCACTCACTCACTCACTCACTCACTCACTCACTCACTCACTCACTCACTCACTCACTCACTCACTCACTCACTCACTCACTCACTCACTCACTCACTCACTCACTCACTCACTCACTCACTCACTCACTCACTCACTCACTCACTCACTCACTCACTCACTCACTCACTCACTCACTCACTCACTCACTCACTCACTCACTCACTCACTCACTCACTCACTCACTCACTCACTCACTCACTCACTCACTCACTCACTCACTCACTCACTCACTCACTCACTCACTCACTCACTCACTCACTCACTCACTCACTCACTCACTCACTCACTCACTCACTCACTCACTCACTCACTCACTCACTCACTCACTCACTCACTCACTCACTCACTCACTCACTCACTCACTCACTCACTGAGTGAAACGACTTGTGGCCAACAGTGTTGGCACTGAGTGAAACGACTTGTGGCCAACAGCGTTGGCCTGAACGTTGTTCTTCTTATAAAAATAGTATACCAAACGTGTATACGGAACGCTTGCACCATGGTGGACTCACGTGCTATACTTTGGGCTGAACAGTAATACAAAAGAAACAAGAGGAAAGCCAGCACGGGTGCGCGGCCAGACCGTACGCGTTCTGATTTATTTTACCTGTCTTTATTATTACATCATAGTCGTTGTTCTCTCTGTCGTCCTCATTATCAGTGAACGCATGCCGAGAGAGGCAGGAGGAATGGAAAGAGTGAACGCCTCCCCAGGGCGAACGCTTTCCAGGCAACAACGCGCAGTCAACTAATGGACGCAGTGTATAACAAAAGCGCTGGGTAGCTCGCCGCAAGGCATCCTGGCCGCCACGACAGGGCGAAGGCAAAGTATGCGCACTATACGCCGTATGACTACCAAATTTCTATGTCACCGACATCTTCGACAAGCGTTGACGATTTCTGGCAGGAAAAACAAATACAGTTGAAGGTTCGCTAATCGTTAAGTATTTTCCCGCCTCGCCTCACGAGTAAGACGGACTTTTGGGATAGTTGGTACTACATTTCAGATTGCTCGTTTCCGTCGCCCTCCTTCGTCTTCGTCCAAAATTGTGCGCTTTTGTTTCTCGCAATCAATCATAGTTATTAACGACCACCTTCGCCGCCACGCGTTATCGGAAGCCTTCCCCTCCGTCACGAGCCACGAACAACCACTGAGACACATAAAACGAGAGCAGTTCGCTGTTAAAGTGGCCTGCCAAATATCAAAACTATTCCGCCAATATTACAATGCGTGGCATGAAAGTTCAGCAATCCCGACATAGTATACCTCGAATTCGACGAACAGGTCGCCATAGAGACTCCGCCGAGAAGGCGTAGGTACATTCCTAGTAGCGACGCGTCTTCCGTCATCGCTGAGAGCGCGTGAAACCGGCCCCGGGTGCATGGAACAGCAGCAACGCCCCGCAGTCGCCTTCACAGCGGACTCGAAGCAGTACACAAACCGGCACTCCCCAACACGAAAGTCAACCGGCTCACTTGCGCGGTGGTCGCGCCCGGAGAACGCGCGAGGCCACGAGATATCAGGCGCGGGAGCCAGAATGAGAGAGAGCAAAAAACGGTCCACAGGGGTGTGGTCAGGTGTGCATAACAGGCAGTGCTGATAGACAAGCCAGTTGGCAAGCGCACGCCTTTCGACTCAGCGAGAAGCGTGCTTGCGCAAGCAGTGTGCAGTATCGCGGACTGGTTACAGAGCAGGAATTCGCAGCTGGCGCCAGGCAGCCATCGCGGAGAAAGGAGCACTGCCGAAGAACTCGTAGAAAGGAGGTATGACGCATTTTTAGCATGAACCGAGCCTCATCGGTTGGGAATAAAGCTGCACACACAGCCGCGGTAAGGAAATCGCGACCATATACACACAGGTTTCAAGCGTTCTCAAGACTATAATGTGCGCGGTAAGGTGCAAACTATGGTGACGCGTCACTGCTTGCAGTCCAGGCAGAGCTAAGCAGATCACCCGGTATACTCGTGCCATTGTGTATTCCGATGCCCACACGAGACACCCTTCCCCCACAGCCGAGTATATTGGAAACAGAGACCGTTTATACAAGAGACGCCAAACGCAGCCGGCACCAAACAGCCAGAGGCTGCATATGGTACCTGCACGGGCAGCAAGCTAACCGGTGAGGGTCATCTTAGTCCTTAAAACGCCGTAACCTTAGACATCGACAGGTGTCATTTCTGTCAAGGTTAGGTCCGCCTGAAGCCAGGAATTAACTAATCCTCGACTCGTCCCGTTTACAGACATATTGGAGGGGCGCGAAAGAAAGACAATGTCGTCCTGTCCAGTCGATCACCCGGCCCTCCGGGCGATCTTTCGAATCAACAGGCCTACGACAATGCACGGCGCTTAAGTTATCGCTCCCGTCCACTAGCGCTACGCAAGACAGACGCGTCGCGCGGAGGGTCGCAAAGCACCTTATGCGTATACGGCATGCAGACACGTCAAGTTCGCCACCCGCAGTCGCGCGTCCACGGGGATGGCCCCAAAATGCGGACTGCTGCACAGTCAAGAGGGTCACAAAGGGGTGCCGTTGTCCGCGCAGACGCGCAGCGGTCACCCAGTGGCATTGCGAGGCGCCGCCAGCTGCCGGACAATGGCGCTCTCTCACACGCGGCGAGACAATCGAACTGCACCGAGCAACGCCCAGCCCAACGCTTTTTCTTCTTGGAGCCCTGCGGAGCGGTGCCAACAACGACGCCACTTGTCATGCAGCACGCCCGCGCCTCGCGTGCATTGGAAGGAGCGAGTCAGGGGGGGTTGGAGAAAATAAAGCGCACCCCATGCACGGGTTCCGCCGCTGGGCGCCCCATATTCCGCATCTCGATTAACGGCAGTCCTTGGGCGGGGGAAAAGCGAGTGCGAGAGTCGCGCGTGCAGATAGGTGCCCTTCGCGCGCTTGTCGCCGCGGGGTACGCAGCAGTTCCGCGCTCCGTGGTGGACGAGGGCAGGATGACGCAATCGCAAGCGTATGCAACGGACACTAGTACGCCGACCGGTAACATTCGGCGATATTAGCCGCGCTAGTTCTCGTGTATTTGTTGTTACAGTCGTGGTTGCGTTGATGCGAGCCTGTCTCATTCTGTATGCGCGAGCGTATTTGGTTTTCTTCTGCAATGGTTCGTGCACGAACGAAAACTGCGCGATGACGTTTACAGGAGACAAACGAACTCGTGAAGACTCGATTATAAAGAATGAAGGCTTTAAGCAACCCATAGGGAAGTGCGGGCTGTGTTTCATTCTCATGTTTGCATCAGTATTCCATCCTCAAAGCACCCAGTAGCTTTTCCTCCTCTATCTTACAACCCCCCCCTCTTTTTTTTTTTTTTTTTTGCACGTATACCAGGAAAACAAAATCGTTTTGAGTCAGTCGTGCTACGGACCAGCACTTCAGAGTTTGATTTCTTCAATTATGCAACTGTTGGAGGTTGGACGGTGACACGCAATCCGTCCTCCCTCTATTTGCTTTGGGCGGCGACCGGGTTCTATGACTAGCCAAAGCCCCTCACACCACGACTGGGTCGCCCCAGAGGCATGCACTTAAACACACGCTCCCGTGCAGGGCCGTGCCGCCATAAGCGAACGCAAGTTTCTGGGTAATCTCAATAGAACATCAAAATTCAAACAAGCCGCCCACGCTCAAAAAAAAAAAAAAAAAAGAAACAATTCGCCGAGGCAATATCGTCCCTCGCGGCGCAGAAGCTTCTATTTGGTGCCGGCGAACGCAGCTGTGCGGCCACTGCAGCGATTATCCGACGGGCCGAGCTGCTCAGATAGAAACTGGACAGGTTCGTTCCATACGCGCGCACCTGCACGGTGCTGTTGCACACACAAAAACAACAAGACTAATCATTTTGCTTCGCTTAGGAAAAACTGATCCACTGAAAACATAAATATGCACGATTTCCTCCGCGTCGCCAAGCAATGCCCACCTATGAGACCCCGCGAAAAGTGGTACAGAAATACTTTAGACCAGAAGTTGTTTCGTTACTCCCCCAGCGCGTACACACGTGTAGTAACCGAAAATTACACAACAAAAAGAAATGGCGGTCTCTGTGGTCTGGATTTGGCGGTTGCACAAAGGCTGCGGAAAAAACACGGCGCCCGTAACGTTCGAAACAAAAATAACCACTTAGCCCATAAGATAATTAAGGTCCGGGCAGGACATATTTGGCTTTATCTGACGGCCGGTCGCCCGAGACGTCCCGACTTAACAGCGGCTAAGTTGGGCGTAGCCCCGTAACAAATCATTAGCCGCTTAACGCGCCGAGACACCACCCTAGTTAGGGAGCGGCCCGTTAAACGGGCCCGAACTAATCGAGACCACCTGGGCTACTCAGGACACCTGGTTACTCGCGGATCAAGGAGGAAGTCGTGCGAAGGCGCCTTGTCGTACGCCTTGTTCTTTGCAAGTGGTGTCCGTTCCGTTCGCACGCATGTCAATGAAGAACGGTTGCGTCGTTTCATTTCAACCTTGTTCAGCCGAGTTGTCCAGACACGAACTGGGCCGCAGTTTCATTGCGGGGACGGACGGCCGAAGCTTCCACCTGTACGCTCCCTTTCCCGCACTACACACACGCTCTCCGCGTGGAAGAGGCGTTTCGCCCTCCTTTACGATAATAACGAGAAAGACAATGCGACCCAGCCGCGTCTGTCCCCTTCGCTACATCAGCCGCGCGGAAATTGCGGCGCCACCACGCGGGAGCCCGGGGGGTGCTCAAGGAGACCGATGGGGTCTCAATTCTGCTCCATCATCCGGCGGGCCCTTCTCCTTGGAGCGCCTACGCGGTGCGTGTCGGCGGAATACTGACGAGGGCGTTCCGCTTTCGCTCTCGATCTGTATCCTTTTCCTTGGCCCGGCGCCCTGGACAAAGACGAGGACCGCTGCCCGAAACAGAAACAAACGTCTCTTGAACACCACCTTATCGGTAATAGGAGCTGCTGTAGCTTCCACCTTGACCCAGCTTCTGCCTCGCCAGGCCATTAGTAATACCTGCTCTAGTCTACGCGCCTGCTTCCAAAGACGCGGTAGCGCTGACCTAGGAAGGCGTAGTGGGATTTCCAGTCCTTGGTACTTGGTTCAAACTGTATATGCATGTCTTTGAGAGCAGACATGACAGAAGCCGCACGCACCAATAGATGCCAGATACTCAAAAAGGATTATCTGTCGACAATGATGCAGATTCGGTGCACCATTTCCAGGAAGCGGTGCCGCTCAGTGGGTCTTCGTTGTCTCGCTCCTGCATAATCACCGCGCCCAAAAATGTGCACGCGAAGCCCCTCAAGAGCGTCCATCTCGCCATTGAATGACACGAACAGGTGCAATCTACTAATGGACGCGTGCGCGAGACACGATCGCCACGGCACAGGAACCGGCGGACAACGACGACTCGTCCATCTCGGCCAAGGCTGCCGATCTGGTGCCGCTGGCTGCACGCACGACTGTGAAGACTTATGGATGCGACGGGCCAATTTTTTTTTTTCGTTTACATTGCTTTTGTTTTTGAAACGAGTGTTGGACTCTAATTTTTTATTATTTCTCCTGGTCCATTTGAAGGTTTGTTTCGGAAAACCTAATAAAACAGGCTTTGAAGTGCGAATATAGGACCTTTCACTTCCTTTTTTTCGGGTCGATTAATAATCATGTTATACGCACCAGCACAAGGCTGAAATAAAAAAGAAAATAAATGATACGGCGCTTTCTTGAGGCAGCCGCCAAACGAGTTATAAATAGACGGCGCTTGAGTCGTGTGGCATGGTGGGTCTCGGGATATTCAGAAAGGCACCTGCTTTCTCTCAGCGCTGTGACGAAAACCAGTCGCCCTCTCGACCCCGCCCTACCCTCTTCGTGGCAAGAAACGACGCTAGACAGGTGCTGTATGCCACACGATGCCAGCTCCACAAATGCTATGACATAAACAAACAAGCAAACAAACAAGCAAGCAAACAAACAAACAAACAAACAAACAAACAAACAAACAAACAGACAGACAGACAGACAGACAGACAGACAGACAGACAGACAGACAGACAGACAGACAGACAGACAGACAGACAGACAGACAGACAGACAGACAGACATCAACTGCGCATATTTCCGTAAATCAAACTATCCGCAGCTGCCAACGCGTTGTCGTGTAGAAGCTACACGTCCGCCGTCTGCTTAGCGCTTTGGCGCGTTAATTTTTGTCTCGTTTAGTAATCGCTTTTGTTGGCACGCTCAATTTTGTTAACCCTTCCTTCAAAGCCCCCACATACTTGAACCTCACTGTAACGACTACAGTCAGTCTTGCGTTCTTTCTGGGGCCCTCAGTCGACGTTGCAAAACGAAATACAACCAAATAAAACCGCCGTGCACATTTCATTTTAACTTAGACAGACCGACTCCGTGAACAGTCACGTTAAGAAAAGCATGCTGCGGCGGTGTGTAGGTATATACGCCACACAATGCCGTGGGACCGTTCGCACAGAAACGGTTTCCAGGCCGTCGTGCCTTTTTGCAGCATATGAATAGGCTGTCACTGCCTTTTTCCTCGTGACGCGAGGCCTTCCATGAGTTAACCGTTCGACCCGCACGCTGCTGCAGTTCTAAAGCGCCAGCGAAGGTCTCGACCCGAGCATTTTGTTGTTTTATATCTCCGTACTCCAATGCCACGGAGCGAGAGCCTCGTGAGGGAACTTTAATATCCCCAGTTCACGACGAGGACCGAGCCGTGACTCGTGGCGGGACAGAGCAGCGCGTAAAGAGGACGGAGGAGTAGGCACTGCTGTATCGACGCTGCGGAAAAGGATGCTCGGAGAAAGCGTGCAAATCGCAGGGTCCCTTGCCGCACGTGCCGAGCAGGTTGGGCGCATTTAGGCCGCTCCGGTCCCAAGTTAAGTAGGGTCTCTCGCCAATGACCCTGCAAGCTCCGCGCACACTGACGACGTTTCTGTATCGTGCAGGCCCTGTCGTTGCGGCGCCTGATACAGATTGCCAAAACAATTGGCGCAGCTTGCACAAGTGGTGCAAAGCTGAAGAAACAGCAGAGTTGGGGGTCGACTTCTCCATGCACGCTGGCAGCGAATCCCAGGAGAGAGAGAGCAGCCGCATCCCAGCAGTGCAAAGCCGTTTTGGACGGCACTGTAAAGCAACGACCATTAAAGTATGTACAGTGTTCTATTCAGTAGCAGTCGCAGTCGTCCCTTTCGGCGTCATCTTCCGACGGCACATCCGCATAGGGCAAATCCTCTTGTAGCGCGTTCTCGCCTCGGTAGACCTACATTTCTTCGTCAGCTGGTCCAGTGGCCGTGACCAAGTGGGAATTGTGAAGGGATGGCTTGACAGATCCGTCGTCCTCGTCTATGGCGCGGCGGACCCGTTGCACGCCGGTCGCTACACGACAACGACGACGACGACGACGACGGCGGTGGAAGCTCCTTATGTGGCGTGAGCCCATGCGCAAGTCTGGACGACGCCGGGATGTCGTCGCGAGGCACGCGCTCACGTGCGCTCAGGGTTTTCTGTCTCTGCCGGGCCAATTTGTGTCGGCCTAAATAGCTGTGCTGTTGAAAAAGAAAAGAGGAGGTACTGACTTGTTGGGAACCAAGTAGCAAAACACCTGCTGTAAAGTAAAGAATGCATGTGACAGGGTAATTCGTACTGTGCATGCACATATAATAGATATACGCACGTTTTCTTACCCCAATGTAACCCGCCTAGCTTACCTTTTCGAGCATATATACACTAGACGTTATATATGAACAGAAATGGGACATTTTTATCCTGCGAGGTGTAAAGTCGCCGCCCATATACGGGTTAGAAAAGCGCACGCCGCACTGGCATAACGTAAGCGCCTGTGGCATGCGTGAAATGTAGTTTTGGAATAATAAGTGGGAGAAAAAAAAGAAAGACAGCATCCAAGCACTGCCACTTTCGCAAGGGCGAAAGCTCCAACGAAATTACCGCTCCACGACACGCACGCGCGCGTTCAACGTTCTCTTTAGAGCGCGAACATTTCCGCCCATCGGCGTCTTTGTGCGCGGTCGCGTGTTTTTCGACTCTCCGCCGCCGTCATGCGTCTTCTTCCCGCCTTGCTAAACGCGGTCGAGGTTCCCACGTCGGCCGCAAGAAGCCCTGACAGGCTCATCCATCACTCGCCATCGCTCAATTCTCAAGGCGTGTATAAGGCCTCCTTCCGGTCGGCGTTCTTATTGTATACGGGTTAGGCCAGACCACGCACCCGGACTGCGCTGGTTAGACACGTCGCAGAGCCCACGCGCGCAAGCGCTCGCATCATGTGTGGAACCCCACAACCTTTGGGGCCTGGCAAGCCCCAGGAAAGAGTCCCCAATTCGTGTTCAAGCCATTGTTCGCAACAGGATCTGGCAGACTTGTAGTCGCTAGCCAGACAGGGGTGCTGACTATATATGATACTTTTGATGACACCCGCGTCATTCGCACGTGCACGTCAGCTCATGGTAAATGTTGCCAATTGTATGCGACGATTTCGGTACTCTCACCACTTCTTCCACCAAGCCTGCACTACGTTTACTGCGGGGAGCTCGGTCTACACTCGTCGAACGGCAGAACTGACGCGCTAGTCCTGGGAAACAAATGCCGCACTGCCGGCGCATATGCTGGTCTGGAAAGGCCGTCAGATGAATTAATTAATTGAAAATAATAGCACTGGCGGAAGGCCCTCTGCGCTGACCTCTAAGCCTTTCGCGCTGTCATAGGGCCTCAGAGTATTTTTCGTGCTGCGCTTCTGTCGTAAACACGACCACTGCGGCATGGGAATCGAACTCCTGACGGCCTTCTCTGAAGCAAGCAGTTTGCGCTCGATAGAACGCCGAGTTTTGACTGCATCCTCATCAGTTTACTCGAGTGAAACAAAATTCGACAGCAAGTCAACTCGCATTGATTGCGGCTGTGAGCAACCGCAGCGGGCGCAACTGGAATCCTTCGAGTCCGTGTATGTGAGCATAGTCGTGTTGCGCTCCAAATTCAACCGGGCTATTCTCTGTATCCGCTCCGATAGCCATAAAGGCCGCCGCTTTTCCTCCTGCATGCTCAGTCAGTTTTGGTGCGAAATTTACGAATGAGTCCAGCGAACTTTGGTGGCGGAGCACATCAAGACGGTAATGAAGTTATATATGCAAGCGGAAGTAATTTGCGCTCTGAAGATGAATTCCATCCGGCTTCCGTGCGTATAATGAGATGCAAACGAGGCTTCAGACACGCGCTTCGAGGCTATGCAGCTTCCGCGACGACCCCTCTACGTGGATGCGTTGCAATATGGAGCACACGAAAACCTGCGCTCACGCGTGGAGTCAGTTTCGACGGCGTGTACGGAAACGCGGAGAATGCCACGCCGTTACAGCAACGTGCGTGCACCTTACCGAGAGGCAACGCTGCTCAGAAAACGCTATTCCGGGTCACGTTTGCGGTATTGGCTCGCAAATTACCTGCATTGACCGCAGAGAGAGAGAGAGAGAGAGAGAGAGAGAGAGAGAGAGAGAGAGAGAGAGAGAGAGAGAGAGAGAGAGAGAGAGAGAGAGAGAGAGAGAGAGAGAGAGAGAGAGATTTAATAAAAACTGCAGGTTAGACTGTACCAGACTGGGGGCTTCAGGTTAAAGATTTCTTTCTTGTCAAAAAACCCCGTCCCTTACTCCTGACCCCCAACCTACATGCGAGCAATGGGTGGCACGGCTGACCAGCTCCGGCCTCTCCTCCGGAAATATTTTTTTTATTTTCTTTTTCTTTCAAGATGGAGGTAGAGAGGGAAGCGAGGGCGGCGGCAACTATTTCCTTCCGTGCTCTTTTGTTCGGTGCTTTGTTGAGCGTAAAGAAGCTGCTTTCGCTCCGTTCTTCTGCCGCATTTCGGCAGCGCGCTTCCAAACAAAGATGCACCCCGTTCACCTAGAATAGTCATGCGTCAATTGGCCCCGAGTCGTCCCAAAACAGTGAAACTATCAGCAATGCAGCGGGAAGTCACTCCACTGACCGAACCATTTGGAAAGAGCTCATAGTGTACCGTTACGGACAAAGCTCCGAGACTCCCGAATAGGTTCGCGCCTGTGTCAGCTGCGTAGAGAAAGCTTGAAAGGGTCTTGCCACAACGGGTCGGCAAGAGAAAAAGCACGGGCTGGACCTCTGGGCAACTGCGTTGTGTGTACGGGCCGCTAATGAGGTCCGCTCCAGCGGTTTCCCCGTGGTGAGGTAGAAAGAAGGCCGCGGCGTCCATTAGTGCGGGACGACCGACGGTCGTGCCTTTTGTTGCGCACCTTCTGCTTTCTGCACGTACGGGCGAAAAGGCACCGCGGCACGGGACACATGCGCGCGGTATACCTATGCGTGTTCCCTAGGTATACGAGCGGTCGCCACGAATCACCGAACGCAGCGGACAGACACCGGACCGTCCGCGCGACAGGGTTGGTCACCCAAGTGGAAAAAAACATCAACACACGATCACCCTGGGTGACACGACCCACAGTGTCAGGTGTTAACGTACAACTATGCCATCACGCTATCATTCTCCGGGGACAATATTTCACGCGCTGCGTCCTGATGTTGCCGCTTTAAAACGAGTAAAAAGAACACCCTCGACATGTGACTAAAGGGTGACGCGTTTGATGCCGCGGTGAATTCTACAAGCTTCGACGCATTTTACTGTCGCTTCATGGGCCTTAGAACGAGTAAGTGAATACAAAACCTGCAAATCTAACTTGCTGTCGGCGAGAACTCGGGGCCGAGTGAACGCGAATCCCGCAGGCATCGGCTAAATTCCCAGAACTTCCGAACTAGAGAAAAAGCATTTTTTTTTCTTTTTCAGATCCCATCTCCACGGCGCATGCGCCCCGTTACCTAGGGTAATAACCACACGGCGATGGACAAACAGCAAAGTACACATCGCGATATAGACACACTTTCTCTGTGCCACGCCGAGAACCCTCTGTAAGCCACCTATACAAAATCCCCGACAGCTGTCGTGCCGCTTTTAGTGACGCATTAAAGCACTTTCAATACCTTAGGGGCACCCGTCGCGTTGCCCATTGCGCTGTCTCGTGTGGTACCACACGAGACAGTGCAATGGGCAACGGGCCACGTGGCCCGTAGCGTCACAGCCATTACGCCGGCGTATACGGAAGGCGCCAGCTGGCCTGCGGTGCCCTGTCTCTAGTGAGGAATTCCACATCTCGTTATACCTGCAGAGTTCCGTCACTAATGCGGCCAAACCTTTGTCTGCCGCTACGAATCCTATAGAGAACCGTTACAAGCCGAAGGCACGCCGGAAGGCGGTCAGACTCGTGATAGGACGCTTGTCAAAGATTAATAACCCCGAATTTGCTTGACAGCCGTTGCCGTAAAATTTCCCGCTACAAACGTCCCCGTGAGGTCGGCGGGGGCCATAATGAGGTGCTGGGCGCCAAAATCACGACCCTTACACGAGACAAACAAAGTTAGCTTGACGGCTCAAGCGCTGACGGTGCGTAGCAATCCGAGGAAGAAGCGTTGTTTTAAGTACAGAGTCGGATGTTGCATAGGGCGTGCACGTAATCTCGCGGTGGGGCGAACGAGTTTGAGGACAAGACAGCCCGACCGGCCGGTTCGCGACCAGCCGAGCGCCGCCGCCGCCATCAAACGGGCAGGCGCGGCCCGTGAATCCGGGAAGCACGCTCAGGCGATCGCCGCGCAGTGACGCGACCCTCGACCCCGGCTTGCACGGCGGCCGGCAGAGTGTGCCATTGACCTCGGCAAGGATGCCGCACTTCCGTCACGCCCAACGCGTCTCCCATGATTCCGGCCGATGGCAAACATGCGACTATGTACGGCACACACGCCGCGAGTCAGCGTGAGGATTTCCAGACCATTACCCCGACCACCACAGCCGGCCGCCGAAATGAGCGATCTGGGCGGCGGAGGAGACGATATATGCGCCGCGCGGCGGATATGTGTAGACACAACGATGTTTCAGTGTCGCCGCCGGGCCATAGGAACTCCTGCGTAGTGTCACAGGATAAGACGTGCTCGAAGCCCCTGACCCCGATTCGTTATGCCAGCCCTGCAGCTTTTTTCTGCGGTCCAACCGCAACGATAATTCAAAACACGCAGGCACGCAATGCTGATTCTGTTACACAGTAAACATAATGTCATTTGCAGACCAACCTAGTGTAGAAAAGTCCATACGCGACTGCAAGGAAATAAACGATACGTCAGTCTTAGGCTTGTCAGACGTCGATACGTCAGACTTAGCCCATGGACCACCGATGAATATTTTTCGCGTCCGAGGCTGGGCCCGCAGTGGTCGGCATGGAAAGCGCGGAGAACAGCTACACCCTACCTGGCCTACACGGATACTCAGCATTGCAGCTCATTTAGGTACATATTCTTCCACCTCTAAGGTAGATGCACTGATTTAAAAAGCCGCCTTCTTTCTTTTCTTCTTCAACTGCCCCTTTCCGATTTCTGTCCCTTCCCCCAAGGGTCCGATACCTTGAATAAATGGCGCGGATCTTCTGCGAATCGACAAACGTTTACTTACTCATTTGCGATCAGCTCAGAAAAGTTCTTCCGAGCACTTGTCAAGTCTACAGCATATCATTGTCAACCACTTACTTGCCCCATTCTTCGACTGCCAGCGTTTGGATCTGCCTCTCAGGCAGCGGTTGTTGTATGATTCACCCCTTCCTCCCGCCCTGCTTTGGGTAACCTCTTCCAGAGGCCGACCCGTACAAACGCTAACCATGGTTCTGAAGCTGTAGTGATACTAGCGGCGAAATGTCTACAGTTTTAGTTAGTCTCCAGCAGCCCCAGCACGTCTGCTTATAGTTCACTAGCATGGAACAGGTTCCTCTAGACAACAACGCTGCGAGTTTAGCAATTACGAGCTCTTCGTAAGACGAGCACTATCATCGGTGGCCCCACAATCCTGAGCAGAGCACCCTAATTCAATACAACCGAAACGCTGACTTGGCTTCCTGAATGTAACCACAACTCCCTTCCTATATCCGCTTCGCCTTGAGGCCATGAAAGAAACATACTCATAACAACGACAAGTGTGTTTTTGCGCGTTTAAAAAGTCGCTGTTCCGTTCTAAAATTACTCCACTTATACATTCTTATATCCCCAATAAATCTCTGCTTGCAAGAGATAACGTTTATTTGCTTTCGGGAGTGCTTCATTCTCAGCGCAATAAATCTTGAAGCGAGCTATAGGGGTTCCCCTAGTAAAACCACGGTGGCCATTTTTACAACCCCCTCCAACAAAAAGAAAGAGACAGAAAAATAACAGCCTATGGTGAGGCCAAAAAGTGGATAAACCTCGCTTCGAGGCGCCGCGGGGCAGCGGGCTATATTTACGCAACCGGAAATACGGGTGTACGTAATTGCAGCCAACGTATTCATACTCGTCCACGCAAACGAGCCATTTGGGGGCACATTTATTCCTCCGAGCATATTTCCCGAGGCATGCCATCATGACCCACTGGCAGCAGCATTTTCCCGTCGGAGGCATTTAGGCGTCGCTTCCTATAGCGCCAAAGGGCGTACGTGTGATGACTCTTCCGGGCGGTGTCTCGCGTCCGCACCGCCGCGCGGTCAAGGTAGGACGTTCACGCGAGCGACGCAGGCATGTTTGTGTGTGGGGTGCAATTACGTAGGCGAAGGCCGCTCGCCTTTATGCGCCGTCTCTCTTTTTCGGCGGCGGCCGATGGAGGGGAAGGTCTCGCGAACGCCCCACAAACCCGCTTCGGCCTGCATGCCAGCGCGGCGAACTCTTTGAACACTGACAATAACGCGACAGTAAACGCCTTAGAGTGTATATATATATATTCTGGACCCGAAACAGACACAAAAAAAGTAAACGAGATTGTTCGCAGCCCGTTGTCGTCTGCGCGTTTCGACCTATCTGAGCAGACGACCGCTCTCTGCGGGTAGCAGACGACAAAGCGAAGCCATCTGCGGCGTCCGTCGACGCCCGCTGAAAGCGTCGTTACCCTTGCGAGCAGTACCGACGCGTGACCAGGCAACGCGCGCCCGGTAAGGCAATGGGAGCCTGACCTTTGCGGTGCGGAGGCACGTATTGTCGTCAACGTCTTGCGTTACTGATCAACGAAGCAAGAAGTGAGCAAACAGAAAAAAGCCAGGTGACTCGCCGTTGCGTCAGCAAACGGCCCCCTATGAGTGACGACGGTGCGCCAGACGCCAATGCGCCACGCCGGCGAGGCCATATGCCTCGCTGGTTGCGTACTTACTCGAGGAGTGCAGAGAGATTTTGAAACGCTGCAGTGAATGGGCTGGGAGGGTTGCCTTGTCTATAGCCGAATGCGGTGAGCGCACAAACACACCTTCATTCACTGGCTGTACTTGCGTCCTTGACAGTACGGCGACGCCGCGAGGGCGTTTCTACGCACGCGATGTAGAGAAGGTACAAATAACGTTATTCTAGTAACGTTCGTACGAGTCAAGGAATGCATTTAAGGCTGTCATCGCCGCGTTCGAAGTGTTTTGAGTGGATTCAGCGAGGATACCCGCCACTCTCACCGCATACGAAAATGGTATTAATAAAATTCCCCGCATTTCTCCGAGGGGAAGAATGTGAAAGTGCGAATGCACGAGTTGAATTTGCGCGGTTCGGTAATGTTTGCGAAAGAGAGATCACACACACACACACACACACACACAACTACAAAGAAAGAAAGATGCATTTATTCACAGACACCTATTTGTGTTGTCGTTGTACTTGATTGCTAGAGCGGATCTCAGCTTTGAAATTTTGTGTCAGTACTCCTTTAAGCGGGTGCATTAGCCCTTCTCACGCCCGATTCTTGGCCAATCCCCCACGTGGGTATGTGCCATGTCAGCGGCCAGGCAGCGCGCGCCCATCTCCCCCCGTTGCCAAGGAAGACGAGGAGCGCGCGCACCCGCAGCTGTTGCTATGCGGACAGCGGCGGACGCTTCAGGCTCACTTAAGAAGTGCATTCGCACTTAAAAAGCATTAGGGCCTGCATACTTTGATGTCGGACTCCCTATAGTATTGCTGCAGAAAAATGTTTTCCCGGCAAGGCATTTGGGTATGTAGTGAGGCCGACTTTAAGGGAGCTAGATGCAAAGGCCTCTATTGCGATACCTGGGATCTTGTGAAAGCACAAGGCGCTAGGGCCTGGATAGTTTTACAACGGACTTCTTTTAACTCCCCCTGAAAAATGTCTTCCCAACAATGCGTTCCTGAATAACAGTGAAGCCGACTTCAAAGGGCTTCCGTGCCTATAGCTTAGTAGGGACGCATGGGTTCTTACGGCTGTATTCAGTAAAAGGTGCCAGGTATTTCTACCTTGATAATAGAAGGCTTATACAGCCCTCCAAAAAATAACTTCTCAGTACTGCATGTGTGTGTAGTAATGAAGCCGCCTTCAAAGGAGCTACACATTTATCCTACAGTTCCTACGTGCAAATATTTGCCCCGTGACCTCGAGTTATTGCGGCAGTGTGAGGCAGGCTTTTATTATGGAAGCTATGCAACCGCACACTGCTCTCGACCAAACAAGGTAAACAACCAAACAACGGGTAGGCGCGCCAACAAATGTGACGTGCAAATCCGCGGTCCAAATCTGGGACTGTACACGCCGGAAGTGTCCACATGATCAGCGGAACCCTACAGAGGAGAAAATTACCCAAAAGCGCCTGTAGCTCTTCTCATTCACCTAAATACGAAGTGGCAAGGTGTCTTACAGCCGTGTCTGACTAAGTGATGGCGTTTTTTTCTAAAAGTTCACGACACTACGCAGTGATAAAACGAATATAGCATCCACGTATGTGTAAAGCTAAAGCCGTTACAACGGTTTCGACGCCAAATCAAGCTTATCGACTTCATTTAGGAGACCACGAAGAGAAAATAGAAGCTGCAGAAGGCTGGTAAGCTGACCAGGCTGATGCAGTAGCATTTGAACAACAGTGCAAGGGACGACAAAATACCAGTCTGATTCATTCGAAAGGTTATGACGCGGGAATAACAACGACGGAAATTTAAACGCACACTTTAAACAGTCAAGCCGGATGTGGCGGATTCATTCGTGTAAAGCGTCCCGGTTTTGTTTGTTTTGCTTTCATTTTATGCGTGCGCGCATGGTACGCTCCGCAACTGACGCATGCTTTTCTCTGCCCGCTAACAGGATGAGGCCCGTGTACACATGCAGCAGATATACACGGCAAAAGCTTAATTAATTTCAATTCCTGGTCGGCCTAAAACGTGCCATGTGGTCGAATCAACGCCCGGAAGCAGCGCAATTAGCACAAGAGGTCTCTGCACATCGCTCAGTAACAGACAAAAGAAAGGCCGGAACAATTATTCGCATATTTAAAAGGCGCCAGTCAGGCAGCACTAACAATCGCCAACCGCGGAAGCAGCAGACAGAGCTTGCCTCGTGTACACGATCACGCAGACCGAACGTGATGCAGCTCGGGTAGCCGAACAAGTCGCTCGCGGTTGTGGCGCGATTCCGACCTGGCCACTCGAGAGGTGGGCCGATCGGATCCAAGACAGCTGTCGGCACGCTTCCGGCCGCGCACAGTAGCCGCGAATGAAAAGCGGGCTAATTGGGCGTACTTTCCGCGGCGCAAAGAAAGGACGCTGCTCACGCACCGTGACGACGCGTGGGGCCGAACACATCGATGCCTCGGAGGCCGCGCCAACAAAGGTCGCATACGGCATACACGTGCCGAACTTCCACACTTCCGGATATCTCGCCTCCCCATCGGCGGCGCAGTTGCACAACGCCAACACTGGCGGCTCGCGTGTGCAGCGCGGAGAACGAATTGCCTCCTCATCAGCGGATTAAAAACGTGTCGGGCCTCGCCGAGTTCAACGAAGCTTTCACCGCCGCAGGCACCACCCGCTGAGAGACGGCGCAGATTCGCTCCGAGGACCTCGAAACCGAGACGCGTTTCTCCATGCCTTGTCCCGTTGTTCGCAGCAGCGGGGCTAGAGGAGATTACGGAGAGGGAGCGCGACCCCCGCCGCCTCGAAGGTGGCGGCGGCGTCTGCGGTCATGCGAGGCGGCGTGGAGGTCGCCCCCCGCCGATCTAGAGGTGTGCTCCGCTGAGGGCCTGGCCGCGCGGTCAGCGCCGGAACGCCCCAGAAATGCAGGCGCCCCTTCCTCGGTCGCGCCCTGTTACCCGCCGCCGCTGTGAGCTTTCTATGCATGCGCTCGGTGGGGGTCGCCTGGTCGCGTAGGTGCCAACGGTGTGGGCTACCGTGACTCAGTGTAGCCACCCACTGGCGCTGTAGTAGCACCAGGCGCTCTGCAAACGCGATGCTTCGTGCACATGTTGGTCTCGATCGGTACCTACTGCGGCGCACAACACTCGGTGCGCAGCGCGCCTGACATCAAGCGTGGCGTTAGGCCTAACTTCCTATGTTTAGGCTTAACGTTAGGTTGCCTTCGAGTCGAGCCTTACGACGTGTGCCAAGCAACGTTCTGCTCATTGCACGTCCAACTACTGTTACCGGTTTACGGCGTTGGTCTGCTTGGACGAAAACCCAAACCTTCCGCCCCTGAACCGTTACCCTTCCCCTAAGCAGTGGGGAAAATACTGCCGTCGAGCTGTCGACCTGAGGACTATATCTTACTCGTGACCTGGGCTGTGGAAGCCTGGACAGCACATGGGCTCCTGGCATAAGGAAACACTATCACATTATTGCTTAATGAAATTCTCTCTCTCACTCACTCCCTGAATGAAAGCGTGATGTTAGGCCTAACGTCATGTTAGGCCTAACGACAGCACATGGGCACCTGAACTGAGGAACAATTATCACATTATTGCTTAATGAAGTTCTCTCTCTCTCTCTCTCTCTCTCTCTCTCTCTCTCTCTCTCTCTCTTAAAGTGCGATGTTAGGCCTAACGTCGGAGAGTCGCATACCCGCGTCGCCCTTACGCTGTGTTGCGCATCAACTTTTGCGGAACCGAGTTTTAGACCGTAAAATACGGGAGGCTTCACGACACAGGTTTCACCGGCGGCTTCACAAGTGAGACATCCGAATGAGGTTTCACTTATTGAACGAGTTCCCGCGAAATCGGCAGAGCTAGGCTGATATTGTTTTCGAAAAAAAAAAAAAGTGCACAGGCGGCGATTTTAATTAGAACGAGCCAACGCAAAACTTGTGCGCAGATAGTCTCTTCCCCGCTGCAGCGAGCACCTCACTCTTTCCCTCTGCCCTGAACACGCCTCAAGCAGCATCCGCACGACCGTTGCAGTCGCGTCCGATCGCACCCTTGGTACACAGACATGATTAACGCTAGAACCTGCAACTAGGCCGGATCCATCAATTCTCCGGAGGAAACAATGACACCCGCAAAAAACAAAAGCGACTTGATTTATCTTCGCGCGCAATAGATTCTTCGTGCAATCCCTCCTACGCTCCTTGCGACGGTGACCACCCGCGGCGACTGGCACAAGGCCAGTCACGTTACGACCAGGCACGACGTCGCAGGTCCGGTCTAAGTCGCCCGATCAGACTCGTTTGTAACGGAACGAAATAAGCAATGATCCGCCGATGAAACACAGTTCACGTTATTGTGAATCGCTAGTCAATACCTATGAAGTACTATCAAGACGGCTGTTTGCGGGTCAGTAGAATGACATCATTATTCTTGAATCAGGTCCAATTGAAGCGCGCGCATCTGATCAACTTTACGAATTCGGCAGACCAAAGACACTATGAAGTAGGGCGAGTTGCATATTGGGAGTCCAAGTCACGCGATTAGTGGAAGTATGTTCCGAAATAACGCTAAAGTTTGCTTCACCACCATAATACCCATCATGCCGTGGTGCACCCTTTACAGACGAGTCGGTGATAAGGAAGCCAGAAAGCCAGGCCTTGGAAACCGAGATTACTAAGGAAAGAATGCTTTCGCTGTAAAAAAAATGGCGCAGGAGCAGAACCCATACAAGACACTGATCTACACACAAAACACTACTAAGTGCGAAAATCAGCACGGGTGAAACGCTTCCGAAATAGGTGCCCAAGGCTCACCATCTTTCGAATTCCATCCAGTCGTAAAAACAGTCGGAGGAGGCCGAAAATGTGTAAAAATCTGCTGCAATAGAGCGTTTGACTTTAAATTATCGCCGTAATTTTAGTTGTTCTACGTCATACGAGTGTAAGCTGTTTTTTTTTATTATTATTACTGGGCGGACAGTATCGCGTGCACAAAGCGTATTTTACGCAGGAAAAAAACTATGACGTTCGGGAAATAAAAAGAAACGCATATTGTCCACGTCTCCGGGATACAGGCAGGCATTAAAAGCAGCTGACTAAGACTGGCTCGCCGCAAGCGATGACATTCATACACGTCGCAGTATAACAAATTTGCCAGTGTTCGAGCTGCCGACCGGATCCCCTTTGTGCTGTTTCAGACCGCAAACGCCTCTGCCAAAGCACCGGAGATAATAATGGGTGCGCCGCTGGAACTGACATAACCCGACGCAGCGGTAAATTCGTCAGACAAGTGGCCTCGAAGCGACAAGCGTATAAGAACTCTTTTCCCTCACTTATTGGCTTAGGTATTGACGCATTAGAGGGCAAGTTCTCAACAATGCATTCCCACTGAAACCGCGTTCCATGCATGCGAGGTAACTGTATACCGCCACAGAGCAGCGAGCTCCAATTACTCCGGAAGCGTTTCTTTTGTTTCGTTTCGCTTCTTTCCCAAGTGCCCTCCCGCTGCGTAGTTGGTTCCCCGTAGGATGTTCCCGTCGGCGACTGTGGCTAATGAGGGGCTGATCGCGAGGCTAATTACGCGCGTATGGTGCGAGGCGTCAGACCGCATGCGGGGACGCGAGTGCCGGTGAATTCTCCAACTGTTTAACGCTTACGCTCAGCGCTTGCAGCCACCATGGCGAGCGCACGGAAAGCCCAAGTTCGAGTACTTCGCTAAAGTGGACGCGCGAGCAACTCCGCCCGGCGCGAGCGTCTCTTTTGCACGGGAGAGCGGGACGTGTTATATGAGCCCAAACATTCTTCCGCGTGTGACACTCACCGGTACGCAGCGTGGTAACGCCACTACGGAAAGGGCACGCTTTACATATGTTATATTCCGTCTTACATCGGGTGCACGGCGGCAGTCACTATTATAGTGATGATGAATACCTTCAGTTGACGTTGCGAGCAGAGTAAGATGTAAGACTCCAGTGAGTTATCAGAATATGAGATTGAAAAAAAAAAAGTGTTCCATGAGGGCTAGTTCGGCTACAACGTGGTTTTTCAGGAGCCGAAATCGGTATCCAGTGCATTCACAACGGCCTAGTTTGCTTATTTTAGAAACATGTGACTTCTGAACTGAAATAAATAGAGAAAACTCTCACTTGCTAGAAAGCTAGCGTTATCTAGTGAAAACAGATAAACCAAAATGTGTTCCTTGATTATTTTTTTTTTTATTTCAACAACGAACTGATATATTTCTGAAAGAAGCAAACGGCCATTTGGAACATGTCTATGTATTTGTTCACCTTTTCGTATTGGTACACGATGCTTCTTTGAACCCGTGGTTCATGAAGTGGTCAGTCCCATAGGAATGTGATCAGGTGAGTTTCCCTTAATCGTAACGTTTATATTTTGTCGAGCGAAAAAAATGGACGCTCACTCTCTTTTTTTTCGCAGTGTATAGAGTTACGTCCGACGTAACCCAAAGTTTAAAACTAAAGTTACACCCGACGAAACTTTAAGCTAGTGTCTATAGTTACGTGCGACGTAACTATACGTGCGACGAAACCTAACTATTCTTTCTTGATATTGTTTACATTTCGTAAGCATTGTCGTTTACACGCTGTTTTTGAGTGTTGTATGCATGTACTTAATGTGGTTTGCTTTTCATGTGCGCGTTCGTATTTCACTTGTTGTATTTTACTTGTCTCCTAAACCCACTCCCCTCTATAATGTTGTATTCCCTGAGGGTACAATTAATAAATAAATAAATAAATAAATAAATAAATAAATAAATAAATAAATAAATAACCCAAAGTTGAAAACTAAAGTTACGTCCGACAGAACTTCAAGCCAGCTTTTTTTTTCTCCAAAATGACACCATGCACGCCGACCTGCCTTCACTGCAAAGTGTGTGTCGTGAGAAAAAAAAAGCCTACAGCAGCAGAGCGCTGACGGTTTACGTCGAATTACACTTCTTAGATTTCCAGCCGCGATGTTATAAACAGACTCAATGCTTGCGTGTTATTTCAGAGCAGACGAAGAACGCACAAGAACGATTGCTTCTTGGTGGGTTGAAACACATGTTTTCTTGGCTCTCTCACAAAACGAAATAAAAAATAGCTCCATTCGTTGAAGTTACTTTTGAAAAGTGTCATGGATTGTGAAAAAGTCGCACAAAACTATTCTTTAATAAAATTCAAGTCAACGCAGGTGAACTGAGCAGCCAGGCGCAAGGACATATGTAGTCTGATCTGATTACGAAACAGATTGCGAAACAAAGCTGTATACGTAAAACATTAAAACATCCGGTCGGCGGTACCATATACATTAGTTGAAGAGGGTGGAAGCGGGAAACTAAATATTAAAGGATAGTTTCCGAATACCGGTCGACAGGTAGAGTAGCACTGAATATGTACTTATAACTAGTAAATAACTATACCATCATTGCTCAGAACTACTGAAATGAACATAAAACCAACCAAGCCAAAATAAAGTTTTCAAATTTTGCTGCCTCACGCATCGAAGTTGCATCGGGGTTGTGATGCGCGCCGTACTGTAGGCTACGGGTTAATTTAGACCACCCGGAGGTTTTTAACGTGCGTCTAAATCTCGACACGCGGGCGTTTTCGTTTTGCGCCCCCATCAGAAAAACAGCCACAGCATCCGGGGTGGAACCCACGTCTTCAGGGTCAGCAGCACAATGACTGTGCCACTAAGCCACAGTGGTGTGTGAAGACAGGGAAAAATTTGAAGTATTACCCGAAGTACTGCCCTCAGCATCCTCGGCATAGTGTAAAGGCGCTGGCTCGATCACTAAGACTGTTAACAAACGGATGATGCATATACGGGGCTTTGAACAATAATTGGCTTCCGATTTCGTATTGTCAATTATACAACGCAGGAAAAATGTGGGCTATCCCGCGGATTATGCGCAACTTGTCAACTATTACCTCCAACTTTCGATTACGAAAGAAACTCGTACGTATGTGTTCAGAAAGAAGAAAAATAAGATACCTAAAGAACTGTATGTTCCATATCTAAAGGCGCAACAACAACAACAACAACAACTGGACGGCCTCACGCAACTTGACTACACACAGAAGCCCTTCAGCTGCTCCCTAACAATGACAGGAGAAAAAAAAAAAAAAGAAACGCGGTTAAGTAATACCCTAACACGCATTTTGTATCATTCCACCGCATTTCCCAGAGAGCCGTTGCGGCGCTCCACTGCGCTGCACTTTCGCGCCGAAAAGCCCGAGCCGTGACTCCGATCAAGCCCGCCCGCAACCACCAACCATCCTGACACACGGCTCAAACAATGAGACTTGTTTTTGCTCCTCCCTTACCGTGTTAGCCGAGCGGGGCCCGACACGGTCCGGCTGCCCCGCCGGTAGCTGAAAGCGCGGCTAAGCGCTCTCATTGTTCGTCCGCTGGATATGCGATCTCGCACCGTCTGACTGGACGGCAGCAGACACGCGCCGTGCTGCACGCACGCACAACACCCCCCAGGTAACCAGAAAGCCTACTTCATCCTCCCTGGGAGCCTGTTATTACGTTTTCGTGAGCGCAATCAAGTTTAAACGACGTGACCATGCGCAGGCTTAACTCAGGTGTGAGCAGCCAATAGCGCTGCAGGGACAAGGCTGTGCGAAAAGGTGTGTGTGGCTTTCTAACCTAGGCGTTGTTGCGACGGTGCGCCGAGAATTGCGCAACCCTTGCTCCAGCACTGCACAACGACGCCTGCAGCTACTGTGCTGGAACTCAATGGGCGTTTAGGTAGCCTATTGACTGTACGGGTGCGCCCCCGGTGCGTGCCGCGCGCATAAGCCACCGAAGCAAAACAACGCGTGCGCGTGGCTTGCTTAACCGACACCAAACAAGCAGGTCAGTAAACCGCAAGGACTGCGTCGCCGCGCTCTAGTTATGATTTTGTTGTGCCGAAACACGAGAAGCGGCTGCTGGTTGCAGCCTGCAAGCTCGTCGGTTGGCGCCTGTTAAGTACGATCATTTGTGGACACAAGTTGTACGGCGGATCGATATCGGCGTAACTATTCCCGGATATTTTCCACAGTTACTAAAGCGAAGCTTTCTATGTCGCTGGTGGCGTCTGTAGCCCACCTCAAAACCCACTGCAGGAAAGCCAACTTTCTCGGACTATGACGACGATCGCGGGTAAAGTGAAAAAAAAAAAAAAATACGCGATTCCTGCGGTCGGAATCGAACCTGGCTCCCTCGCTTTATGGAGCCGACGTTTATCCGATGCGTCATTCCGACACGGGCGAAGCTTAAAGCGAAGCTTTACATGTCTCACTGATGGTGTCTGTAGCCCACCTCACAACCTACTGCAGAAAAGCCAACTTCAACCTGTAGAGCATACTCTGCCTCAAATGTACTCTTTCACAGGTGAAGCCTGCTTTAGGTTGTTTTTTTTTTAAGCGAAGTTTTCAACACAAGAATCCCCACGAGAGAGCTTTACGTTCAACCATCGCCATAGTTAGATAGAGGGGTGCACAATTTTGATTAAAGAACCACATACCGTTTATATTATGCAAAACAAACAGCACGGGTAACCAGAGTGCAATTCTGGACCCTCAAATAAGACGTTTATGCCACCACCACTACATCAGGGCAGGAACAGAATATGTGCGATAACTTTGTCAAATGTGAATCAGTCGCTCACGTTTTGAGTAATTGAATTGTTAAAAAAAACGGTGAAAGAGTACGCATTAATTATGCTCACCTGAGATTCTTTAACGCTCTTGAAACACCGTAGTACGCACAGATGGGTATTTAGTTGTTCTTGTTTTAATTCCAGATATTGGAAATGTAGCCCAGCGGCCAAGAATCTGGACTTACCACCTCATACGTGATTACCCCGACCACGAAAGCAAAAGCGACCGTGCATAACCCAATCCCACCAGAGAGTTGCATGTTCATCTAACAGGTCTCTAATTGCATGCAAAATGAAGTCCGTCACGCATCCTTGACCACGCGTGTACCTCAGACAGCAGCAGGAGCACAATATTTGTACTGCGCGCAGAACCCACATCCAGCGCATCCTCATCCTACACCCCATTGTTTTCATTTCAACGCCGCAGGATTGCCTTCAATGCGACCCGACCGTAATGCTGGCTGATCACTCGCGCGCGAAGCCGGGAATGCGAAAACACTTGGAAGTAACCTCTGCCACCCACTGTGGTAGCTCAGTGTCCAGGGCGCTGTGCTGCTCAGCCATAGAACGCGGGTCCGATTCGCGGCTGCGGCGGTCGTTTTTCTGCTGGAGTCGAAACGCTCGTGTGCCGACATTTCGGTGCACGTTAAACGTCTCCTGGAGGTGGTCGTAATCAATCCGAAGCCTTCAACTATAGAGCGCCTCATAGTCTGGGTGTAACTTCGGCGCGTAAAACAACAACAGAAAAAAAAACGGGCCATTTCCACTAACGTGAAACCTGGGAAAGGGTGAAGCATGCTGTGTGTAAGTGTATTCCTAGCGCCTTGGCATTTTTGCCCACGGAGATGAAACTGCGACGCGAAACCTGGGGGGGGGGAAGCAGGCAGTGTATAAGTGTATTCTTGGCGCCTTGGCGTTTTTGCCCACGCAGATGATTCCGTTGGGGGGAGGGGGGGGGTAGAGGTATACAGTTTTGCTGTAAAAGTCTCGTGCCTTCGAAGCACGAAGCGTTCTAGCGCGAGGCGTTGGAAAACGAGTTTACCGGTGTTTTATTACTGTGACTACATGAAACGACGACTACGACAGGAGACGCCGACAGGCCGAGTCCTAAGGGGCTTTGCCCCTAAAGGGCTTTTAGAGACACCGCTGACCCATATCTTACCATTCAGAGCGGCAGACTAACGACTAAGCCCTCTATACTCTACCCCCTCATCCTACTAAACGCGTAAACAAAGGGGGGGGGGGGGGGGGAGGGCGTAACTATGGTTACGCAAGAAGCGGGACAGATGTAAGAGGGTCTTTGTATACGCAAAGGTATACACGCGTGCGAAAACTGTCGCGGTCTTATCCACGCGCTCGGAGACACGCGAAGGCCGTGCATACAACGACGGACAAAAACACGACACGAGAGGCGCGACGCTCACGCAAAGAATACGCGACGCGCGGCGGACCAAGCACGCAAGCGTGGACTCCGGCTGACCACTCAATTGCACGGCGGCGGCCGTCGGTGGCCGGGCAAATGAGACTCAGCGCGCGGCGGCAGGAAGCGCAACGCGGGAACTGGAGCAAGTTACATTTCACCGCGCGTATACCCGAGCAGCGCCCACAGTCCAGCAGCTAAGTGGGCCAGCAGCGGTGGCGGTGCTCAGATGAAGAGGGGAGGACGACGACGCACTCTGGAAAGCCCATGCGGAATCACTCCCCCTTCCTCTTGATGCGTTGTCGGTGGGGGAAAAAAAAAAGTATTCCGTCTCTCGCATGTTCCGGCATCCCAAGCCGTCTTCGTAAACAAAGGCGGCGACGGTAGAGGTGTGGAGTGGCTCGCGCGCGGAGTCAAGTTATAATCCCCGGCCGGAAACGACAGCGTCTCGCACATTCTTTCGATTTGTACAATAGGACATTCGTATCATGGGCGGATCTTGCGTCGATTTAAACCCGGCCTTACATGTATATGCTAGACACAGGATGGGAACAGCGGAACTGGTGTACAGTTATGGATAAATGAAACACGCTCACTAAAACATGAACCTGAACACACAAACAGCGCGAATTCTTTCGATGTAAATCAAATTGACATCCGGCTTAATTACAGTAACAAGGTTGAGAAATGTGGCTTTCCAAATATAGCAATAGCGCGCCATTATTGTACCTCCGCGAGCAGTATTTTTCAATGTTCTCTTTCTTGGTACGTACTTTCGTTTTCTCATTTCATTCGTCCGTGAATGTACAACTCGACGAAAAGGGCTTTCACGTGGTTGGCAAAATCCCCATCATAAATGACCGCCGTTTGCTGTGCCTCAAAACGGTGTACCAAATTAGGTGCCCTAAGATATATCAATACTTTCAAAAATTCCAGATGTCTTAAGGCGTTCGCTATCAACGCATTTATCTTAAGTGCTCTCGTTTCCAGAAACGTCGAATTCGACCGAGAACACTGTTCATCAGACAAGAACATTCTAGGGCCCCCTTTCCCTATCAAGCAAGATTGCTGATGCGGCATGCGAAGAAAGAAGAAAACATGCGCATCGCATGGCACCCCAAGAGACAGCAGTGCGTGTGCACGTGCTGGTAACAAACAAACAAAAACAAACAAACGAACGAACAAACAAACAAACAAACGAACAAACAAATTAGAAGGAACGAGGTTCGGAGATGTAAAGTTATTTCCTATACACCCCCCAATTCCCTTTTCTTAAGTACTTCGGATGCGTACACGCTACCCAGTCCGTGCCTTGTGGAGAAGCGAACGTCCCGACACTGTTCAACAACAGTAAACACAAACACGCAGAGGCTCTCTACCTTCACTTCGAAGGAACACTTCTTGACGATTCGGGCACTTTGGGAATGACCAAGCACAAGAAGCAGAGAATGAACAACCTGTGCCTCATTTTCCCCCTCTTCCTACCGGCGCCGGAAGAAAACGTTCACGGCGAACGCTAAGAACCCCCCCCGGGGAAATTGCAGCGGACGGCAGTTACGCTTCCGATGCGCGCGTAGTTGCAGGGGACTGGCAGCATTACCGGAAAGCGCGAAAGCCTATTAAAGCAAAAACAGCAAAAAATCACCGCAAATATCCGAAGAAAACGCGAAGCAGTTCCGCTTTCTTCAAAGAACGCTCAACGTTGTGTAGTTGCGGTCTGTGGGCGCACTTTACCTGGAGCGGCCTTTGCTTTTTGAGCTCTTGAGCAGCGATTGCGTCGAGCGCTCTTATCGTAACAGCAGCTCTATATTCATTCGTCCTACCAGCGCTGCAGGCCATTGGCCGCACGAGAGGAAAAAAAAAAAAAGGTGTAAGTTCTTTCCGGCACTTATTTCGGGGGACTCCTTTATTGCTTTCTGTTTTTTCGCCGTAGCATTGCTGTTCTTGTTTTCTCACTTCGGATAACAATTTTTTCAACGCGCTTCAAGCAAGAAACTCACTTATAAAGAACCCCGCTGTCGCAAGCAAGCACGGATGCCTCTGCCGCGCTGTGATGGGCCTATTGTGGGAAATTCGGAAGCACGAATAGAATCTACCCTGGGGAAAGTTAAGAGCGCTTTTCAAGGCGGTGCCACAGCGTAAAGCACACACTACGCCCCATTCTTTCGTAGGTCATGGTGGTAAACCCATCGTTAAAAAAAAATCACCTGGGCACCCCGTAATAAATCGGCACGGATCTCGTGCAATTGGTGAATTTTCACGAGCATACTGATTGCTTGTCTAGGCCAATCCTAAGCCTTCTCGACCACAAAGAATTAAAAAAAAAAAAACAAGCTTTACCTTCAAATGTGACAAAATATTTTATGAGCATAAGAAAGAAAGGTATTTTCTCCAGCTTTAAGAAATAAAACGTTTCAGCCTCGCTCAGGACGTAAGCTTGTACACCGAATTTTTTTGCACCCTGCGCGTTTCTGGCTTGGCCTAGAAAATTTTGACGAAGAATATACATGCCATACCCGGGTGCAATTTGCAAGAACAAGCCGCCACTGTTCAACTAACTGGGAAAACTCAGACCCTGCCTGCGTAAGTAACAACAGCCCACACATAACCGTCGCTTTCTAAAGCAGCGCGCGCAGGTGCGGGCGGGTTACACCTGATCGAGGACCACTGGACAATGATATTCGGCAGTGCATTCACGAGTTCCATGTCTGGACTGGCTCGGCTCTAGTTCGTACGGCTACATGTACTGCGGAGTTTTCTTTTTACTTCTTTTACTTCTTTAATATGGACATCGCTCACCATGCAGGAGGTGAGAATTCGGGCATACCTGCCAGGTTCGCCGGGATAGCGTTAGGGAGATCTGACCGGGTGGAATAGAATAATTAGTAGCAACAGAATGAAATAGTTTACCCACATTTTAATGTAGTAACAACAGAGCAGGAACAGAACTGTTTCGTCCAAACTGCTAACAAGCTACACCACTCATCAGTTGCTACATCTTGGACGTGGGTGACGCCTCCCTTTTCAGGGAGTCCTGGGAATACTGTCGAGCGTAACAATGTTCGCTCCTGCGACACTTCGCCAAAAGAATGTGACTGAGGGTTGTCTCGGACATGGACGCTCACAACTGGGAGCAATCATTCTTTACTCAATTGCCTCTCCCATTCAGCCGGTACTGTTCAGTTCAACTTTGCGCGCATGGCCGACTACGCTTTTCAAGCTCTTCACTGAGAACGATGTAAATTGGTGTAGAATTGGATACAGTTTCCGCAGTGGGAAGTGAGAAGTAGCAAACCAAAGATTACTGTATACGGACGATCTCTCTCTCTCTCTCTCTCTCTCTCTCTCTCTCTCTCTCTCTCTCTCTCTCTCTCTCTCTCTCTCTCTCTCTCTCTCTCTCTCTCTCTCTCTCTCTCTCTCTCTCTCTCTCTCTCTCTCTCTCTCCGTGCAATGGAAGATTTTAAGCGACGCTGGCGAATTCCGCTTCCTGTTCGCTCGCTTGGATGCGTTCCTTCGCTTCCTTACCTAATATGCGGTGTTATTGGACGGCCGCCTCTCGCTACCGCCGTGTTTGAGCTGACGCTATGGAACGACTCGTGCTATGGAACGCTTACCAAGGAGCAGTTTCGCTGCTACAGAGGCCGACGCCGGTTTTTTTCCCCTCAGTGGGCCATGCAATGTTTTCGCATTAAAATCACGCACTAGCGAAAGCATGGATCCGCGTGTCGACGGCCGTGATGTACGGGGCACACATTTCGTCGCCCTCAGCCACGGTTGCGCGACCTCTGCTCCGCACGTGGCCGCATTGCGTGCGACGGGACGAAACAAAAAGCGCGCAGGCGGCCAGCAGGATAATGTCGACGCGCAATTACACACGTTAGCGTCTCGTCGCGCGGGGAGAGACAATGCGTTTCCGCGACCATCATTTTTTCCTCTCGGGGAAAGCGGAGGCGTGTATACAAGCGCGCAAAGTGCATCGCTTGGGCGGACCCATCCGGGTCGCCGTGCTCTTCACAATACTGGCACTGGGCGCGTACTGTTGTGATTTTTTTTTTTTTTTTGTAACCGCGGGCGGCCTTTACCCTGACTTCCGTAGCCTTTTAACCTCTTCCACGTTTTGTCAATGAAAAGTCCATTAGCGAATTCTGGCTTTAAACAGCTTGGTGATCCGTGTACGCATGGGCATGTGTTTGAGGGCAATATTAATTTCGCGTGAAGCTAGCAATGCTTTTATGTTTAGGTTATGATAGTGGCATCCAATAGCAATACGAAGCAGCGGGCTTAAGCGTTTTACCACATGAAGGCAAAACCGACTCAAGCAACTACTATATGCAGAGCAGGCTAGAATCACTTCAAAATAGAACACAAAAAAAGAAACGTGTGCTCTTTCTTACCCTGTCTTATTCCTTATCAGCCGCGAGTAGGTATAAACCATAGCGGTCAGCTACCAGTAACTTTCTACACCCCCCTCCAAAAAATGAAGAACAAATGTCCATTAAACGTCACTCTTAGTCGCCGCCGTGGTAATCATTCTGTATCACAATTCAAGCGCACCAGTGCGTCGTGTGACATTATAATTTGGCCGAAGACACTAAAGGTTTAAGTTTCAAGCTTAGTCACAGGCTTCTGTCCCCTATTTTCATTATTCGTCGCCCGTCCGCTTCACTGACAGCCTTGGCAAGCAGTGGCCTCCGCTTGTGCAGGGACTCCTTTTCCCATGATTGGCGAAACGAGTGAAGGCAAGCGCAGCGAAGCCTTATCAAACCACGGAAGGGGCAGCCGTACTGTCACCATTTAGCGGCAGGCAGACTGGTAGGATCTGTCTCCGTTTACCAAAACACAAAGGTGCACGTGCACGTCGGAGGGCCGCGGCACGCGGAACACACCGCGCCGTATTTCTCACTTTTGCGCCCAAGGTTGGAGCCACCTTATAAGATTAAGCAAACACCACGTCCGTAGTCCCTCTTCCTACCCTCTCCCACGCATTTAAGCAGACAATAGAACCCCGTTATAACTAGCGCAGCCAAAAAGGGGCGAAAAGCTTACTATGTGGCCGGCGTCACGTGTAGGTTTTCTTTTTTATTTAAAACCCCCGTTTCATGTTGTAGCGGGAACCTCCACTTATAATGACCGTTATTACAGTCAAAGTGTTACTGTAGGCGACGTTGCCGCGCGCTTTCACAGTGCGCCTGTTGGGCGCACTAATGGTGCCTGATTGGGCTGGCGAGAACAAAGCTGGCTTAGCGGCTTTAGGCTCTCTCCTTGTGCCGCGTATACGTCCTCGTCTTTGTTCTCACTGTCCCCCTGGGCGCATCCGCGGACCCAAAGCAGCTCACGCTTCCGCGAAAGGCTGAGCCGAGGCTTTCGCGCTATAAAAAGCAAATCCGCGCGGGGGAAAACAATGGAAAACGAGCGAGTGACCGCCGCCGTGGCGCCAGTTACCGCCTCCTTTATCCGCAAAGTGCGCGCCGAAATGCCAGAAGAGTTCCCCAGCCGGCCTTCACCCAGAACGCTGTCTCTTTTTGCTGCTGCCCTTCGTTGTTTCCCCCCGTTCTCTGAGAAGAAAATGGGCGCAATTTGGCCGAATCCTGAGTGTCCCGAAGAACACGCACGTCGCTTTGCGCCGCGTCTGACTCGCTCCTCTCAGCGTCGCGTGTGCACGGTTTGTCAAGTGTGTCTTTGTTCTGCGGACCTTGATGTAGATATCTAAGGTCGCACAGTCTACAGCGAAGGAGAGAGCTAACCGCGACTTTTTAACAGAAGAGCTGTTTAATTGCGCCGTCAATGAACAGAAAACTTCCCGTGCCTCCACTTACGTGAAACCCGGGGAGGGGCGAAGCATGCAGTGTATAAGTGTATTCTTGGCAAGTTGGCGTTTTTGCCAACGGAGATGAAAGTGCTGGGAGGTGGATGTATACAGCTTTGCTGTATAAGTCTCGTGTCTTTGAAGTGCGAAGCGTTCTAGCGCGAGGCGTGAACGAGTGTCCCGGTGTTTTAAAGACGATAGTCTTTCTTGGGGTACTTAAACCCAGAGATTTTGATCTGTCTGTATGTCTGTTTGTCTGTCTGTGACTCGATTCAGCCACCCGGCAAAAGTAAAACAACGCCTACGCAATACTCTTATATAGTCACAGCCAAATGTATACCCGTCTAAGTCCGGTGTAATGTTCATACTTGTCAACATTGTTGAAGAACAAGACATTACGCAAATATAAGACAACAAATTAATAAATAAGCGATATTTGCAGTGTTCCTTTATAAAAAATCCTAGATGCTTGATTTTTGCGAAAGTAAATAATACATCCACTGCACAAAAAAATTCACTCCGCCGTCGCCTGCTGTCGCCCGCGCCACTATAGCTTCTGGCGGCATTTTAAGAAATCAAGCTGCAACAGTTACAAAGGGTTCCACTAGACAGATTCACGTTCTGCTTGGAACGCACGTGGAGTAGGGCAACGTGGTTCTATAAACGTTGAAGTAGGGCGCCTCGATTCACGCGCGTCTCCGCCGTACGGCAGCGCTGGCATCGAAGCACCATGGAACAGTGGAACGCGGTAAATTTAAGTTGATTTAAGCGAACCTTTGGCGTCTTTACCTTGGGAGGAGCGCGACGCAAGAGAAACAACATGAGAGGCGAGCGAGATAGCGAAGGGAGGCATTTACTTTGAAAATGCCGACATTTACTTCGAAAATGCTGTCGACATTTACAACGAAAGGAGCAGATACGCGGCCAATTTTTTTAGGACGGGTTACGAAGCGCTTCAGCGCGAGGCGTAAATGAGTGTCCCGGTGTTTTAGCATCGTGACTACATGAGACGACGATTATGACGACGACAGGAGACGCTGACAGCTGCAGCCGCTAAGGGGCTTGGCCCCTAAAAATACCAAGAAAATGCCGAGCACAGGTCAGCGTGCGTCTCGTGGTGTTCCTTGTGACATAACGCAGCCACGCGGCGGATTAGCCAGGAATCGGGCGTAAGGAGGGCCAATGCGCCCGCTACACAAAATTGTAAATTAGAATCTTAAGCATGCGAATGAAGAAGGAGCGTTTAATCACAAGCGAGAATTGGTTGCGCCGTCAATGAACAGAAACGCGCGCGACACCTGTCGTCTGCTTCTGACGTCACATGTCACACTAATAATGCCGATACTTCGCTAGTTAGTATCGCTGCCAAGCGGAACTCTCTGTTTAAAATGCCAGCGGCTCGGCCTGCTCAGCTGCTTCTTCTCCCTTCTGGTTATTCCACGTGCAGCTTCACTTTTCAGGAAGCTCCTTCCACAAGGAAACGCTTCTTGTGACATTTGGCGGCGGCCGAGCTCTCTCCGACGCTATGCCTCCCACGTGGAGGATGGGACGACCAAAAAAGATCCGGACGCCCGAACAAGAGGCGGCTTATCAGGAAGCCCGCTGCAAGGCGAGAATTTTGCGGAGGCGGATGATGAAGTATACGAGGAATGAAGAGGGCAGTATTCGTTTGACTTGGTCTTCTGCTGAATATATACAAGGGGTAAATGGTTCCCAGTGACTTATAAATGGCGCTCGTCGAGCTTAGCTTAGTGAGACGAACACAGCTCTGCCGTGACAACAGGCTTGCGCTGTTTTCAAGCTGGCTTAGATTTTTGTTTCTTTTCCGCGGTGTGGCTAGTTTCATTACGCCCCGAACACAAGAGCTGCGTGCATTGTCCAACAATTTGAACCCGCTAGCGATACTTCTACTTGCATCAAATCTCCTACAACATTTTTTTTTAATGCTTGAGAATTTTTATTTCGACTCAACGACTTGACCCGTCTATCGACTTTTGACGCATAGGAAAACGAAAGGCCCTAGGGCAGGCCTTTCGCAGGTACAACTTTTAAAAACGTCTTCCCATCGATGCATTTGGGCATAGTAGTCCAGCCGATTTTAAAGCTCGGTGCATAGCGCTCCGTGGGAATACATGGGATTTTATAGAACTGGTATTTAGTAGAAGGAGTTAGGGCATTCACCCATTGACATCAGATTCTTATATTTCTCCTAAATATGTCATCGCAGCAGTGAATTTGCGCACAATAAAGAAAGTCAGTATTTAGCGCTCAATAGCGCTCACACAGACTTACGGAAGTAAGTAGTAAAAGGTCCTAAGGCCTTTTCCTTTTATATCAGGTCATGTCTTTTGCCCCGAAAAAATGTACTTCCAGCACTGAATGTGTGTATAGTAGTTAAGCGGACTTTAGAGGTTGTCGTTGTATAGCACGGCGGTCTACATATTTATCCGGCGATCCCCACTTAGGACTTTTTAGGTTGTCTCTGTACTGTGCTTTTGTCGAAAGACTTCCTCTCTAAGATCTCTCCGTCTAACGCACCATTTTTCATTGAATGCACGTAGGCGGGCACTGAACATGCTTCTCCAACAATGAACTGCGGCAACGGGAAATACGTAATAACTAAAAAAACCGTGCAAGTACGAACTGGTAGCACCAGAGAGCGCCGTAAATAAACACTTTGAACAACAAAAACTGCCCCATTCTGCTCAAACACAGCAACGCCACACAGCCCCTTTCGCGGCGCCCACATTTTAATCCACAAGCACGTATGCGTTCCCATCTGCATTTTTTTTCTACCAGACTCACCTTACTTTGCAATATTTTCTTAAAACTGACCCTGCGCTTTCTCACATTCTTTTTTTTTTTTTTAGGCAACCGGACGAATCGTCAGGACAGGCGGCCTTGCAAGGCCTGTGCCACGCACAACAGACTAAAAGTAAAGCACTGTAGAACGAGCTCGAAATAAAACCACGTCAAGAAACCCACCCACGTACGTCCATGGAGCAGAGGTGCGCTTCGTCCTTGGTATCACTTCAGAATTATAATCACCTCGTAAAGAACTGTCTTCTTTTCCTTGGGTGCGCCTTTCGTCTCATTTCACAAGCTCCACATCCACACGGTTGATCTGTATGGTCGGCGAATATGCCTGCGATTTTATTCCACGAGCGTTTAATTGCCCTGCGCGCCTGGCATCCTCGTTGGTTTTTGTTCTTCTCGAGCAGCTAAGCGCAGATGCGCGTACGCGCCAAATCTCTATCGCTGTCAGAATAAAACATTGCTTTATCTCGACAGACGTGTTTCATATCGACCAGACTTGGCTGGCACGAATAAAAGAGTAAAAGAGGAGTAACAGGATAAAAAAAAAGCGCGCTCTGGCAACGAGACTAACGCTGCGAGCAGCATACCTGAGATGCATCCGGGACTGTCCGTGTCGTTTAAATTCGAGAATCGTGACCAATACGTGTCGTATGAAACACGGCGGCCATTCGAGGCACGTCTCCGCATGGGGCCCAGTTGAGTCGACCTTCGAAGCGCCTACAGAGTTTCCTCTTCAAAGGACTTTTCTTACTCCTGTGCGGTCTTTACTTTCAGAAGACCGCCTCTTTCCCTTTTTCGTTTTCTTTTCGTCAGTTTCTGCTCAAGCACGCCAAACAGAGCTTTCCCACAACGACTAAGCAACTCGAGGACAAACCTGTTCAAAACACAAAACACATAAACGTTGAGAACAGCAGGTAATTTTTCGAGTCCGACGCATAAACCGGGTTGTTGCCCCCTCCACCTTCTCTGGCTCACTCATTTTAGTCGACAAGACTGGATAAAGGGCGAGATAAGCCAAGGATATTTGTCTGTACTTTTTGTTCAGCAAAGGCGTCTGCACTATTGTCGAGCACTCGGCCATCAACCCCACCCTAACTACCACCCTTGAAAAAATTGCTTCTCAATGTGTCTTTGTCAGACATAAAAGAACAAAAATATCCACGTACCCACGCACAGCGTTCAAATATGACGTGGTAAAAAAATTTTGTCCTTAAATCCTACCGACGCCACATGGCAAAGAAATTTTTTGGGAATTTGCTCTACTGCGCAGAAAGTGCGATGACTCTCCCCTGACAAATCTCGACGTCCACAACATGCTTCTATAGCTTCCTGATGCAACATTTTATGTCGCGCGGTCTCTCAGTTAACAGTATACATTTACTGTCCTTCATTTCGTTCATCCAGACCTCTTTTTATGTTTGTACAGAACGCAAATGTCAAAGTTCAGCAAGCTTACATTGTCTTACACACAATACTAGAATATGCTTGGGGTGCTAACTGCATGTACGTCGCGCCACGACGCTTCTCGCCCCGCGCCTCTGCACTGTGTGTCTCGAAAAAACAAGAATAAACCGCAGTAACTACCATAACCTCGCCGCCTCGCATTTTGCCCACATCGCCTGTATGCTGCACGAGATTACCCTTCTCGGCCACTCTTTCACAAGGCCTCACTCTGAGCCGACGCCCCTGGTATATAAACGCGAACATGTATGCGCCGCCAAGCAGTCGGAATCACTCGGGAGAAAAATGTGCATGTATTTGAACGTACAAAGCCGGGAGAAAAAAGTCCAAGAAACGGCTCGGCGACAATGGCCCCTCAGCTGGACGCTCGTATCAGAAAGCTTGGCGCCGCTGCGGGAACCGCCGCTGGCGACGCCCTCCCGTCGAGCGCACCGACGCCCCGCAGGCTTTCCGACTCGGTCTCGAAACTCCTTGCGTCAGGCCTGGACGGTCTATGCATTCACGCCCACCTTCGCTGGCCGAGGCGAACGTTCCTAGCCGCGAAGAATGGCACGCCGGCCCAGCAGTACGGCTATAGCTCGCCGAGCGCCGAGGCAGGCAGCTCAAGTCACTAGCACGCTGGCAGGTAGTAAATGCGAGAATGGTGCCTGCAAATTCTGCTGCATGATGGTGGGAATGACTTGCGTAAATCAGTGGACACGAAGTCACACTAAAACGCCACGTGCACGGTTTCGAGATCCGTATAGCATTTACTGAGGTAGACCCACGTTCGGTTTTAATGAAATTTGGAGGCTAAAACTCGTAGATTTTGCGTTAATCTAGAAAATTTAGGTCACAAAGTTAATCGCAATTCTGTTGTGTGGAGGTGGGTGACCAGTGGAGCTGTTTTTGGTTTACTGGTTGACCACAAACTCCCGCTTAAACCGCGCCGTCTTACCGGGGAAGCTTTCAGATGGATCGTAGCCACGCTAAATCTTGCGTTTTCCGTCTCACTAGGCAGTTTTAGCATATCGTTACCGTGTTTGCGTTACCATTTACCGTGTTACCGGAAGCCGCTGGCGGGTGAAGCCTGTGCCGGTAAGTTATCATTCGCGGTAACTCTCGCGCTGCGCAGTCGACTCCCGCAAACACGGTAAACGGTAACGTAAACACGGTAACGATATGCTAAAACTCTCTACTGTATTCTGAGCCCGAAGGGCATCGCGCTTGCGTTTAGCGTCCGCGGCCTGATCGTCGTCGGCGGTCCCCTTCCGCCACCTTCGCTAGGACTATTTTTCTTTTCTTTATGAGTAGGCTTCACTGTACAACATATAATGCGGGAAAGCCAGCTTACAAAAACTAAGATTACCCCGATCTTCTTCGGGTTGGCTTTACTTCAAAACACAAATGCACTGCTGGGAAAACATTGTTGCAACATATGCCATCTTACATGAAAATATGATTCGCTGAAGGCGCTTGCGGACACCAGGAACGACAAAAGGAAAATCTCCGAAGCACCACACGGGCTCTCATAACCCGGTGTGGTTCAAACTTCCCTAGTCACTTAACTCGCCCAAAGGAGGTTGTGCTGCGGAGAATGTGCGTCGGGATGACGCTTACGGCGTCCGGGACTGTCTCGTATCCATCGCAGTACCGCGGCCCATCCGACTCCACCTGCCCATTCTACGACTCCGCCGAACAGAACGTGAAAGTGCAGCATCTGCTGTAGACCTGCCCGGGACTGCATCAAGTTCGCCTGCGGCACCTTCGTGCAACCAGCCTCCACCCTGGTCGCCCTCCTGACCTACAACGCCGGGTGCATGAACCGTTCCACCGAGAACTCCTGAACTGCGTACACGAAACTAACCTGTCCGTGTGTCTGTGAATGTCTTCATCTAATATGCCACAGGGCAAACTTTCTGATTAAAAAAAACTGGTTGATTCATCTGTCATAGGAATCGGTAAAACACGAAAGTGAAATGCGCAGCGAAATCTGCAGCTGAGCATGATTTGAGGGTCGACGGCTGTCTTGTGGGTGTGCTTAGCGAGGGACGACCAGTTGGCGGGTCGCCTCGGCAAAGGTGTACTGGCGTCATTTCCGTGACGGATATGACGTCCGTGAAAACCTTGGTGTATCCCGGCATAAAACAATTTCGTGTTAAAATGTAAAACCCGAAAACAAACAACTCGAAGTATAACGTACTCTTTAGTACTAAACGTTGCTTCCCGGCAAGAAGACACTGTGTGCAGGGGTGCACCCTTTCCAGGCCGCTTGCTTCGTTGTACTGGCGTCACTTCCGTGACGGATATGACGTATGTGAAATCTTCGTGAATCCCGGAATAAAACAATTTCATGTTAAAAAAAGTGCCGGGTGTAGGTCGAAACGAGCAGGTGGAGAGCGGCTTTTCTCTGTGTACGCAGGCAAAGAAACGATGGAGTTGGTCCGTAACAGCTCCGCAGCAAAATGTGGAGGGGGTTGATGTGATACGGATGAGATGGGTATACAACGTCTAGCTTCTGTAGACAAAAAAAAAGGTCAACGAAACGTATACAGTTTGCAACGCCGACATAATAACGCCGAGTGCTGTGAGCGCCGTCTGAATTTGGCGCCGAGCTCTGCAACCGAGCTGCACCGCGCAATGAAAGCAAAAACCGAAAGTTACTGGTTTATTTCCCTGCCACCAGAAGCGAAAGCTTTGTTTCGACACCGAATACGTTTACTATCGGAGGCAGTGATGTCATTGATATCATAGACGCAGCGATTTCATAGACGCGTCCGTCTGTTCACGCGTGCCATCATAAGAATAGAGAAGAAGCCCCGCACTCTTTTGCTGCACTCCGGCCATCATGCAATGCCAGAGTTTGGGTGTTGCGACTCGGAAAATTGAATGATTCCGGATTCACTCCGTTTCTTTTTGAGAGAGCCGGACTGCATTCTATTGGTGACCATCGGGTGATGGGAGACCGGAAATGGAAACGAAGCTCTTCAATCTGGAATAGAGCTAGAATGGAATGGATGTGTCGACATTTCCGCATTGACCCACTGGCATGAGGCATTAGAATTTGCCTCATATCAGTGTTCAAGCAGGCTCGGGCGCTGTCGCTGCTCATATAGCTGCACGGATACTACAGAGCGTTTTATTTAGCAGAACATTGTGCAACTGTAGCGACCAACTGTGGCGTCGTAGCACATAGCGCCGCGGGGGATACTGACAAATTCGTTCTTTCTGCTGAGAAAACTACAGCCACAGCTGAATATTTAGGGGCTCTAGGGGGAACCTCAAGCCTGCGATCGCCTGGCAGGCTTGGATCAAGAGTTACCAGCTCTTTGCAACAACGGTGATGGCATCGTGAGTTGGGTACGTTCGCGAAAAGAAATACCTTGGACGTTTTTTTTCTCTCTCTTCTGAAAACTATAAAAACATGCTCAATCGTACCTCGTTCATTGTTGCGCTCAATAATAGAAACACAATGGAAGAATTTGCTAGCATTACCGGCGCTCGTCTCGCCATTTATAACGGCAGATTCGTTTCGAATAGTTAGGGGGTACACTTGCTTCAAGCGTCTCCAATGTCGGAATCGCAGTAAGGGTTTCGACCAGCCATTCCAGGAGTGGGAACGGTTCATGTTTGTGCCTTCCGGGGGTGTTGGAAGGGCTGAAATTATCGGAAATCGTTGCTCACCGAAATTCACTTAGAATGGAATGTATCTCGCCACTCCCCAACAGCGTGTAGTGCAGGCTTATGACAAACATTCGCAACATCAATGTGCGCACAAAATACGCAGGCGTACGAAACACAAACTAGGCCACGGGTTTCCTTTCTTTTCGCATCTGTGTGGTAAAGCAAGCCTCCTGTGTAAGAGAACCTGTTCCGAATTCCGGGGAAGACTACTAGGAACATTCCCTGCGGCATAGTAATAACGAACACCGAATAGATACAGCAGCTTGCCTTGAAGCAAGGCGCAAATCTCGGGGGGCTTGAAGAACGGGCATTCTCATGTAAGCAAACCTATTCCCTCCCACCCATACCCAACAAACGGTTGACGGAAATTGCAAAATAAAAAAGACCAGCTAATTGTTCCGGAAGTTGCCAGAAAATAATCATAATCAACATTTTCAACTTCGTCCTTGGAGCCGCCAGTTCATCATTTGGCTGTGGCAGCGTCGACCTAATTGCCGCAGTCGACGGGACTATTTAACTGCGCATGAAAAGCGCAGTCAAGAACATGCCAAGGTTCTACTAAGGCTCAGAAAAGGAAAAGGTCCATTAGTTTATTACTTTATACACATGTCAACTGGGGCAGAAGCTTGTGGTGACTATATCTACATTCACTCACTTATCTCCTTGCCATCCAGCTGCATGCGCGGCACCATGCCAGCAAGATGAAACGCCCATCGGCCGTGAAAGCTCGGAAAAACTCACGGCCTCGTTTCCCGCCAGCATGCGCAGTAGCCCCGCGCAGTCACGAAGATCGATCACGCTCGCGAGCATTGCGGCACGTGCTAATGACTCCGGAAGCGTTGCGCCCGTTCGCTTCCCGCCTCACACCTGAGCCGAGGCGCAAAGTGCTCGTTCACCTCTTTACGGGCACCAAGGACATCCGTGCAATGTTACCTGCAGTTCTGCGCACGTTCTACTAAGCGACGCATATATCGGGGCCCGTCTAAGCCTTGGCAGCAATGGTGCGGCTAAGTTTTACTTCGTCCTTCGCTGTTCAGTCGTTAGTGTGATTTTTTTTTCGGCGAAACAAAGCATGTGCAGTGTGTATACAGTATAGGATGCTGAACAATGTCTTCTCTCTAACTGAGCAGCCTTCGTCACTCGTTTCTCAATCGGCCTGCCATGCACGTTGGCGTCTGGCCGCGCCGACGTTGTTTTGCAGAGTGCATTGGGCACTATAGCGAAACGTTCACGGGTTTCTACGCGATCAGCGCTAGTTTTGTCCGCATTACTAGCACAGAGAAAGCCTGCAGAGAGATTCCTTAATTGGTGCCTTGACTTGCTTTACACAATTATACGCAGAAGGGAGGTTAACTCTGGTACATTAAAAACGCATTTGTCACTTCCTCCATTTGAAAGAGTATGGGAATGGTGAGAGAACATGCGCATTGCGGATACTATTTTCTTTTGGTTGGTGCGGGAGGCTCTGAAGGTGACGCGTGCAGTCCTCGCCCTCTGTGGAGTACAATGTGGTGCAGTTAACGAATATATTGTATTCGCTACACGCCAGCGTGAATGACATGTGAGATTGAACGAACAAAAATGCCCCATAACATGGCACAGTGATTTCAGAAATTATTTCAGGGCTTCCCGCCACGAGGTGGTTTTCTGGAAGTTCGAAACCAAGTGGGGAGAGAAGTACAACAAAATGTTTCGATGTTCGTGAGTTATGATGGGTTATAAATTATATTTTAGAAAAAATCTGGGACGATCTGTTGCAGGTGCGTTATAAATGCGTTAGCCTGAACCCCTTTTCCGGAATTCTGTTGAGGCACCTTCGTTTTCTTACGCTGCCTCTGTGTTTTTGGTAAGACATCTCCGTTTGTTATAGATACTTCGTTCGAGACAGTTTCGCTTGTCTTAGACGCACCTTTCGAGGCCCCGCTCCATGGAGCACACGGTTCACTTTATGCCCCCTTGCCCAGCGCACCGACACGAAGAACGCCCATGGACGCGGCTTAATCTTTTTGCACACGCGGTGCGCTTACGCTCCGAGGCCCGTGCTCCGGCGCTCGGCCGGTGACGTCATGCTTCTCGCTGCGCAGGCGCGGCACCCACGGACGCTCTGTCCATCACAAGAAACAGATGCAGCCGGTTTGGGACTCCTATAGTTACGCATAAAAAGTAGCCATTTTTAAGCACTATGCAATGTATGTACATCTTGCAATATTTTAAAACTTGTCCGGTGGCGGACTCCAGGTTTATTCAAGACGGACGGGTTTCTTCATAGCGAGCACAATGCCAGATTGCACAACGCTCCTTCATGCGTCCAACGAAATATGCAGTCGTGTCGGTCCGAAATCTAACCCCAAGACTGATTTCTGTGCCTTAGCGGCAACGCAACCGCACGGAGCTATAAAACAAATTTTCCGCCAAATATTCTGTCGGAACCAGCGGAGCATGAAACGTTTTTCGGTGTCGGCGCGTGCAGAATGTATGCCTACTAAGAAGCGAGCAAAGCGGGGCGCGTAAAACAACCACTGATGCAATCAAACGGCCAATCGTGATTTAAAGCTCGCAAACTGCTCGTTTATTTTTATTTTTTTTTTCGCTCTAATGGGGGCTGAAGTGGTGAGCAGTTGCCGGAAAGAAGCACAAAGCAACAGGGCACACACGGAGTAAGTCGTGATAGTAATTTTTCGTCGTCGCTCCCGCCTCGGCAGTTTCGACACTGCATGCCCGCGGCGGAGCGGCGGCATGAATTGGGCGAGAGATTTCGAACAATCACCGCACGATTTTCGTGCGCCCTGCGCGTAAGCCTTGGGACAGAGCGTGTGACGGGGGAAGGAAAGGGGGGGGGGGGGAGAGAGATTAAACTGCGTTGAAAACGTTTGGCCACTGATACGGAGAAGAAAGTAATTCCGTGCCCAGAGATGTCTTGCATTCCGTGTAGCATGCACGGCGACGCAGGCCTACTTGTAATTCGTAAAATAGCTTGCTGAGTACAAAAAAAAAAAAAAACGATCGCCAAGAGTTCGGGAGCTCGAAAGAGGAAAACTGATTTCTTGGGACGGTTTTTAAAAATGACGATGCGTGTATGATATGGCGGCTCAAGTTATCACGCTTTACATGAGACTGGGAAAGTGACGACTCATTGACGCCGTACAGGACTGTCGGCGGGGGCGTACTTCATTGGAACAATAAGCGTTGCGCAAAAAATATATATAGAATATACCCATGTCCTTGTATTGATTTTTGACCATTTTGTATTGAATTTTGACCGCCTGGAGATCTTTAACGTGCGCTGAAATCTCGAACACACGGGCGTTTTTGCTTGCGCTTCCATCAGAAAAGCGACCGCCGCAGCCGGGAATCGAACCCGCGTCACCCTGTGCTTGCACCCGCGGCGTGGCGTGAATGCTGATATTAGTGCAAATGTGTTTCGGTATGTGATAAACTTACTATATAAATGACGTTGCGCAGTTGCACGCCACTCTTACTTTCACTGCGACACGAACTTTGGTGTATACACAAGCCTTTCACTCCGATCGATGGGTTGACGTCTACAAAAACAATGCGATATTAAGGCAAGAAACAAAGGGTACAGAATTTCGATCTTTCCTCTCTCTCTCCCCTGCCTTCTGTAAATATGTCACCTCTATCCTCTGTCTCTCCTCTGTATGAATTTGTCCTCCTCTGCCCCAACTCCCACACCAGCAGGCGTTCCGGTGTCCACCCCTATAGGTGTGACAATTTACGCCTGCTATTGGTCTTTCCTTTCCTTTTTCCTTGACAATAAATTCATTCATTCATTCTCGTTCTACTGGCGTGTAAGTTCAGTCGTCGCCATGTTTTACACTATAGGTTCGTAGCCCAGCAGTTGCCACATGCCTCGGTCAAGCGACAAAAAGCGCTCACACGTGCCCGCGCAGTTTGGGGCGCGCGCTCGTGACTTGGGTGGTCACGGCGAGGACGGCAGTTTCCGAGATCTGCCCGCAGAGTATTCCAGCTTCACGGTTACGACACCGCTCTCATATGCGTCCACCCGAAACTTCCTTATGCCCAAAACCTGCGCCGCTTTAGAAGCCAAGCACGCCTGCGCAACATTCCTCTGCGCATGTCGAAGAAACGTGGCCGATCGAACGCCCGTGACGGGACCGCTGGGCTGGTTCGTGGCGAAGTATATACTACGACGTACTACAATGGAGGAGCGGTGCATGTAGGGGGCGGCGTGGCGGCTCGATTTCGGCCCGCTCCGACGCCCGTGACCGCGCCGCCCTCCATTGAGGGCTTCAGTGGCTCGGAAGGCGAGCGTTGCACATCGGAACCGAATGAAAGCGATTCATGGCGCACTTTGGAAAACAGACTTTTGGGGGTCGCATTCTTGCGCTGCGACCACGACCGTGTCGTAACGCGCCGGCCCTACCCGCTGTGGCGTCGGTTCTGCGGCGGTCGAACGTGTTTCGGCCATTCCAGTACCCCGCGCGGAAAGGTATAACCGTGAAGTTTTGCGTGACACCATTTGGATTCAAAACTGAGGAACGCTGCGGGCTTAAGCCCAGCACGCATAATCTGCTTTGCGATGGAGCAAGGGTTATTTATTATAACGCGCTTGCTTCATTTCCGTTGTATGCGTTTTTACAGCGTAGTTTTGTGGCCTGCTTTACGGCCTCGAAGGCAGAGGCGAAATTCATCGAGGCTTGTAGATTTTGGTGGAGTTGGAAGCAGGAGATTCAAAAAAAAAAAAAAAAACAGCGGAGTCCACCAAAGCATTTTTATTCGTTGTGAATGCGAAAGCATGAATGTCCATTTCAACACCTGAGACGCCTTGCTTCCGCCCCGAGTTGTCGAAAGGTTTTGCAATCTTATGGCTTGAGACGCTTTGCTAGGCAATCGGCTTTAACGCTTTCGATTCCATCTGTCTCCTACGCGTGCGTGCGTGCGTGTGTGTGTGTGTGTGTGTGTGTGTGTGTGTGTGTGTGTGTGTGTGTGTGTGTGTGTGTGTGTGTGTGTGTGTGTGTGTGTGTGTGTGTGTGTGTCATTCCCTACTATGCTTTCTGGGCATTTCGCAATGGGGGAGACCGACTGGTTACCGATTGATGTTCTCGCGTCAATAGAGTGAATCGGAAAAAAAATTTTGGAAAGGTTTTGTCACGTTTTTTGGTATTTGGTGCTTCGGTGAGGTAGGCCGACCACAAGAGTGGGGTCATTTACGAAGAAAACATACGATATTGAAATATGCGGGATATCTTCAAAGGTGAATTTAACTTTCGCACTAAGCGAGGTCCCGTAACTTGGATGCCCGCAATACCGACAGGTAGCCCATCTACGGGCGCCTGTACAACCAATACACCAACAGCCAACGCTCGCGGTTTCTGTACTTCACCTTTCAGCACTTCTTCACAGTCTGATTCAGTTTAAGGGAAGTGGAATCAACTTTTGCGGCGTAGCCCCTCACCGTCACCCACATTGAAAGACGAAAGTGTCTCCATCTCGACATGTACAGGAATTGGTATGCAGTTGTCGAGGGGAACGGTCAAAAGGCAAAGAAAGCCTGGCAAGGTTTGGCACGACTGTACGAAAAGTGGCATGACCTATGAGACCATACAAAATAACAGAAGAATGCAAGCAATTGTACGAACAGAAAATAATCTTTCAGTTTTCAGAAAGAAACAATAATTACAATAAAAGATCCCACAGTAAGAAAGAAAAACTAGCTCTCACTTTTCACAAAAAATAATTACAAAACAAGATTTCACGAAGAAAAAAAATCAGATCTCAGTTTTCAGAGGGAAGCAAAGAATTGCGAGTTTTTTTACTGTAGTTCTAGGAAGTACAAGTTTTCTTTAATGTTTGTTCGGATTTAGCAACTTCTGTCACGGTTAGAATTGCAGGGTGATTGTTTAAGAAGTCGGGTAGCTCATTCTCTCAATTTCATATTGTTCAATATGACCCGTATAAGAATCACCAAGTCCTGATAGGGTAATTATTAAACCCCTGCACGCTTCCAAAATTAGTGCGTCAACAGTAAATTGGGCTTCGTTTAATCTGTCAATTATTCATCTCGCGTCAAGCTTGGCTTCACTTCCGTTGCCCTCAACTATTCCTAACACAACTTTCATTTGCCGAGTCTGCGTACGGCCCTTTTCAGCGATTGATTGATTGATTGATTGCTTGCTTGATTGATTGATTGATTGATTGATTGATTGATTGATTGATTGATTGATTGATTGATTGATTGATTGATTGATTGATTGATTGATTGATTGATTGATTGATTGATTGATTGATTGATTGATTGATTGATTGATTGATTGATTGATTGATTGTGGGATTTAACGCGCCGAAACTACACGGGTTACGAGGCGCGCCGTAGTGAAGGGCCCCGGATTAATTTTGACCACCTGGGGATCTTTAACCTGCACCGAAATATCGAACACACGGGCTTTTGGCCTTTCGCCTCCATCAGAAAAGCGGCCGCCGCGGCCGGGAATCAAGCCCGCATCCTTGGGCTTACCAGCCCGACGCCTTAGCCACTGAGCCACCGCGGCGGGTCCGGCGATAGAACGCCACTGAAGCTTCCGCCCTAGCGCGCTCTGGCAAAGCTTCAAATACTATTCCCATTGGTCAAAGGGCGCGCGCTTCCAGACGATTTGTCAGCGACCAAAAAAAAAAAGGAGGCTTACAACCGTTAAGTTTAGCCGCAGTACAGTACTCGGTAAACATCTTCCCGACAGAATGCCTTTCTGCCGCACGCCCCGTTGGCCGCTGTGTCGTCTGCTGCGGTCTCCTGCCACGCAGCGCCGTCTGCCCATCGATATGCCGCCGCCGGATCGACCAGAAGCTTCCGGTGTTATACGCACGTTCCCGTTGCGTGGCGGCATCCGCGAAACACGGCGAGCGGTTACCAGGCTGGCCCCATCGGTTCGAAGAGGAAGGCGTCGTTCGATGAGCGTCTCAAGGTCACGGTGCCCGCCGGATTCGCTCGGCTGCTGGGAGCGGCTCGACCGCTGTAGCAGATTGGCCAGCGCCCGGAGGCGAGGTCAACAAGGAAGTCCACCAGCGCGCCCGCCATTTTTATAACGCGCTTGTCATCAATCGTCCTGTAGGCGAGAGCGAACGGCCCTGGCCGCGTATGCCGCTATCATGCACTGCTGAACCACCGGTGTGTCTGCTGCTTACGCATTCGGCAGACGTGTTTGCCGCGTCCGACCGGCTTTATCCGCTCATGCATGGCCTGTGTGCACAGGAGACCATGACGCTACCTCGAACAAATAAAGTTCAAGGATGTAATGTTTGAAGGACGTATACGGTGTATACAACCCGCGTTTATTGCGTATTATTGTTGCGTTCTAAAAAAAATCAAAGCCAACTTGCACAACGGTGAAAGCTTGATGTCACAGCAGAGCTGTGTTTGTCTCACTAAGCTACACTCGCCGAGCGCCATATAAGTCCATCAGATTCTTTTACCCGTGTATTGTATATTGCGCTCGACAGCAGACCAAATCAAACGTCAAGTATGTAAGTGTTCTATTTGTACAGTGCCCTCTCCAGTCTTCGTATACATCATCGTCCGCCGCCGCAAAGTCTCCGTCGAGCACTTCCTCGCCGTTGAAGACCCGCACTACCTATTCTTTTTGTTCTTCTGGGCGATACCATTCTAGCCTGGCAGGACGGCGCGCTTCTTGATAAGCCGTCTTTTCGTCGGGTGTCCGGATCCTCTTTGGTCGCCCCAACCCCCATGTGCGCGGCACAGGGTCGGAGTTCTGCCACCGCCGCCTCTATATTTAAAAAAGAAACAGCATCCGGCGCCAGGTTTCGATCCGAGGACTTTGCGGCCGCAGCGCGACGCTCTACCGACCAAGCCACGGACGCGACGCTGATATCAGTGTTAGTGACGCGCCTTGTATCTTTAACGCATTCAAACTAGGTCGTCAGCGGCGTGCGTTGGCGACTCAGCGGCGTTATAGCGGCTTGATAACTGCGTGGTGTACACGTGATACTACAAACCCGATGGAAGAGATGGAAGAGAAGGCGGCGAGGGGGTGGGCTGCGGGGGCCGAGCGCAAGCGCCGCAAGCGGGCCGACAACCGTGCATTCGCACTTTCACATTCTCCCCCTCGGGGAAATGCGGGGGAATTTTTTGCTAGACCCTGGGCGACGCCAGGCGCGCCTCACTAGACACACGCTCGCGTGCACTCGGTATTTTCTTTTTAATAAAGATGGTAGTCTTTCTTGGGCTACTTAAACCCAGAAATTTTGGTCTGTCTGTATGTCTGTATGTCTGTCCGTCTGTGACTCGATTCAGCCACCCGGCCAAAGCAAAACCATGCCTGCGCAATAGTCTTATATAGTCAGAGCTAAAAATACCCGTCTATGTCCGGTGTAATGCTCATACTTGTCAACATTGTTGAAGAAGAACAAGACATTACGCAAATATGACACAACAAATCAATACAGAAGTGATATTTGCAGTGTTCCTTTATAAAAAAACAAACATGCTGGACTTTTGCGAAATTAAATACTTCATCAACTGTAAAAAAAGAATTCACTCCGCCGTCGCCTGCTGTCGTCCGCGCCACTACAACTTCTGGCGCCATTTTAAGAAATCAACCGGCAACAGTTGCGCAAGCTTCCACTAGATTGGTTTTACGTTCTGCTTGCAACGCACGTGGAGTAGGGAAACGCGGTTCTATAAACGTTGAAGTAGGGCGCCTCGATTCACGCGTGTCTTCGCCGTACGGCAGCGTTCGCATCGAGACACCCAGTTTGGAGCAGTGGAACGCGGGAAATTTGAAATGATTTAAGCAAACCTTTGGCGTCTTTACCTTGGGAGGAGCGCGACGCAAGAGGAACAACATGAGAGGTGAGCGGGAAAGCGAAGGGAGGCATTTACTTCGCAAAAGCCTATAAAGACTATCGTCTTTTGACGGCATTTGCGACGAAATGAGCAGATACGCGGCCAATTTTTGTTGCTGTTTATGGACGGCGCGACCAAGAGCTTAACAGCTCTGCTGTTAAAAAATGCATCATTTTGCAAAGGTCTGCAAAAGTGCCCCCAGATAATACGGATGCTTGCTTTGCAGCACATCAGCGTATAACCTGAAATGTAGGGCGCGGTACACTGAGAAGTTGTCAGTAAAGTTACCCGGATCAACGAACAGCCGGTTATTTTTACCAAGCAGAAAACGCTCGTGTAGACCGCCCCTTTCGTAGTTCGCTTTCATAAGAATACGCAGTTCCGTGACCTGGTGTCGAGAAAAGTAATTGGGTGTCATTTGCCAGAACCCCTCAGCCTCACTCCATGCCTCCACAGCCGAACCTAATGGCCAGGCGCGTGCAAGTAGCAAAGTCACTGGCTATGCAGGGACTGCGCGATCGGATGGAGGAATTGCAAAGTCAACTCACGCAGTCTTGCAAATTCTTGCAAATTTCGTAAAACAACACCGCTGTAATTAAGCAGCAGAGTTGCTTAAGCTGTGTTGGAGGCTCGATAAACGCTAATGCTATCATCCTGGTTGCCTGAATGGCCGGCAACAATTATTCGGCCCTTTTTGCCGTAAGAACAACGGCCAGGACACTGGAGAGAGTTTGCGTCAAATAAACGAGTATTTTTTTTTTATTCTAGTCGCTTTTTCTTTCTAGGCATGATTTTATTAAATATTTCCCCCTTTTCCGCTTTTTTGGCTCATTTATAAGAACGTCAACACATTGGTTGTCTGAACCAGTTATTTCTGCTTTAACCCTTTCCGCCCTGGGGGTGTCAATTGGCGCCTACAAAAAAGTTCCTACAGCCCAAAGAGAACGGAACCAAAACTGCTAGTAGTTTTCGGGGGAATTGTTCTTCAAGAATCCCTCTTGCGATAGACATAACCATTGTTGCGTCTTAGCGCGAGCTAGACGAAGCAGCAGCAGCTCCGGTGAAAACAAAATTGCCTCATTGAGGCTAAAAATATGGAGTTCCTAGTTCTACTCCCAAGCTTGTAAATCTATAAATACGTGCACTATGAAGCTCTTTTTTCTTCTTAGGCTCATATGGTCATAAAACTTGCAAAAACATGCAAAAGGAAAAACAGGCAAAAAAGACGTTTCAGCTCAACGTAAAATTTTTAATCGCCAGGTGTCCTAATTGATTACCCCATTCATAAGTCAGTCAATACTTGCACTACCAGCGTGATTTTTTTTTGTTTTGGGGGTTATTGAGACCTACATTTTAAGAAATCACGCATAAAACATTGTTTTGCTTGAAATAAAAAAAATTAGAGCTGATGCGGTTAAGCCTTACTCATTCTATACTACAAAGCCACGGTGCGTAACACTAAATGTCTTCGTGATGATGACGCAGTGGCATATCGCGCGAACTTTTCCTTCCACCCTTTAGCAATGTTGTTTTCCACCAGCGAAAGGCAAACAAGTCAACCGCGGAGTGCGATTCCATCGCCTTCACGCCCTTTGTTTCACCCCTAAAGCACTCAGTGCACGAAGTGTGAGCAGCTTTCACAGCGTTTTAGCTCGGCGCAGTAGAGCCGCGCCAGAAGAGCAGCCATCAATCGACGCTCCAGACAGCTCGCTTCGCGATAACGCCGGGAAAACCTGTTTCTGCCTCCTTCGTCTTGTTTATGTTGCGGGTAACTCACGAAGGTTTTGTTGTTTGTTCGCTACCGCCGAACGAAACTTAATTCCCACGCTGACCCTTCGGCTGCCGCCGCCTCCCAGGGATGACGCGGCGTTGAACCTCGCATTGTCCTGACACACGGCTCACCTATAGAGAAGCAACGCGTTTCGAGAGCTGCGCGCAGTCTTCCGCGTATACATCGCGATGCGGGCGGCATCGGCATACATCGGCAAGTAGCGGCCGCCGAAAAAACAAGAAAAAAAGAGACAACGGCGTTGTAGCAAAGCCGCATCCTTCGCCCGATTCTGCAAAAGCTTGAGCACGCTTAGTCCCTGGCCCAAAAACGTGCCGTCCTCATCTGATCTAGCGAACCGCCTAATAAACGCGCGCCTCTGCCGCAAGACCGAAGAGCCCGAATCTGCTGCGACGTGTCGGAGAGGTTTTTCTCCTACGATGCTGAGATTCGGCGCTCCCGTGATTGACGGGTGTGTTATTTCGGACGTCCGGTGGTGTCTTCGCTGGGCGCTCTTTCAAAGAAGCCGTGTGTGCTCGAGCAGCAGCGCTCAATTGAAGCCAGGCGTTCTGGACAACTTTCTTTGTGCGCCCATCACACGCGAGCGTTCGGAGAATCGCTGCTCCCGGGGTGCTGCGTCCTTGCTGGCTTGTTTGCGGACCCCTGACCCCTGGCACGCGCGTACCTCCGCTTCGCCGAGTACTGTAGCGCACCCGCCCGGACGCCTCCACGCTCCGGGCAATCTTCTGCTCGTAAGTATGGATGTAAGAACGCGCTGTTCCACATACGTGATAAGTTCCGTCACCTTCGAGGCAGCTACCTGTCTCTCCAGCGCAAAAACCAACCGGCATGCGCACGGCGGATTTGAGAAGGTCGGGACCCAGATTCTGAACGGCTTGCAACAGTGTATCTTGCGATCTGGACGCGGAAGGGAAATTATCGCTATCTTTAGTGTCGGAGTTTAACAGAAGTTGTCTTGTGAATATTTTTATTCGCCATTACCATGAAAAGAGGGTACCACGCGTTAGCGATACAAAAATGCCAGATGATTAGCGAAACCGAATGGGGTTTTTCGGCGTTTGCTTGCCTGGAAAGCTTTGGTCTCCTCCCGCGAAAAGATATATTTAATTGTCGTTATAATTATTAGCCAACACTGTAAAAATTTCCATCACTGGTAGCTCCATTTTACTACTTTCGCCGCAACAAAATTGTGCTTGCGGTGAAGCACCCTTTAAAGGCGAGCCTAGATGATATTGCCACGGACGACATCGACAACCGACGATATTCCCTATAAAAGTGGTAACACTGTACAAAAATAACGTTTGCAACGCGCCGAAGAAGCACGTGTCCCACAAAGAACGCCGTGGAGGATTGTAGAAATCAAGTGGGACAGTTTCAGAGCGTTGCCTGTTATATGATAAATGTCGGCTTCCCATCAAGTGGGTACCATTATCATCATCTCCTAAGTTCGCCTTTAAAGCATGCTCCACAGCGAGCACACTCATGCTGCTACGAAGGTTGGGAAACAGTCGCCATGGAAGGAAGCTGTAATGCAGTATGACAGTGCGGGTGCAGGTCAGCTGATAAATAATTTCACTCTGTCACCAATCGTGTCACGTACATAGGCCGGTTTTACTTTTTAAAACCATAGCAGCGCAGGCAGATCATTAGTGATGATTTATGACATCACCCCGTGTCCCCATCAGTTCTGTTCGTCTCTTGCTTATATTCGTACTAGTTCACTGTCTTTTTTTTGCGCTGAAAGTATGGAAAACGAGGGTGATGTCTCTGGAAAAATCCAATTTTTTTTCGAGAAGCACCAACGAACTCAAGGCCAACTTTTATGCGAGCCTATGAAAGGAAGCAAAACGTCGTGTTGCGCAAACGGCATATTTGCGTGCGTTATCTCAGAGAGAGAGAGAGAGAGAGAGAGAGAGAGAGAGAGAGAGAGAGAGAGAGAGAGAGAGAGAGAGAGAGAGAGAGAGATCTCACAGCGGTCCACGAAACCACCTCGAAGTTGATCTTAGAGAGTTTACCTGCCTTTAACCGCTCACGTTTCAAAGCTGCTCCTTCACAAGCCAACCATTTGAAACGGCCACAAATAACTCAAAGGCTAGAAACAAAAACAAAAAAAGCGCTCAGGGGAGCAGGAAGGCGATAATACGGGTGGGTGAAACTGTACACGAAGCCAACCCGCGTCACACCACGCCGCTGAAACATTGGCGAAGCCGGGGAGGCACGTAGCGTGTATCTTTCCAACAGCGTGCATAGTGCTATATCTTTCTCCTCAATCTCCCCGGGCGGTCTGAACGTGCCGAGAGGTAGAATTTCGAGCCGGAACTTTTGCAAACTCCTTCCTTTCTTTCGTCGTCTTCCGTTATTAGCATATCTGACAATGTAGAGTGAGAAAACGTGGCAGCTCGCCAAGCAAAAGGGAAGGGTGGCGTAGCGGGTGCCTCCCAACGGCTTCTTCTGTGGCGACGCTATCTCGGCAAGTGGTCGCGTGCACACAAAACGAAAATAACTTCCGGGACGCCCATGGCCGCGCAGAGGTGAAAGAATGGGAAATACGCCACGTTTAGGGTAAAGCGTCAGAATTCCGCCGCGTCCAGGCCACAGCGGCGTCTTTCTGGGACGCCCTTTGTAAGCGTTAAAATAGAGCTCTGCCTGTTAGTGTATGCTCGTTCCTGCATACAGCTAGGAGAAGGAAGTGAGACGGTCCGCCAACAAATGACACCCCTTGCAACATACACTCTGTGTGACCCACAGCTCAGAGTTTCGGTGAATACGCTGCACTTGCTTCCACCGATACATATCAAGGCCCGAGGGCCCGTTCTCGCTTATCACTGAAAGTTATATTTACACCTGGAACGTGCTACGTATATACAAAAGCATATTATGCTTCAATGCCATGCATTTGGGCTTTTTTAAAAACTGCTCACCCGTTATGGGTCCCGACAAAATATTTTAGGCGCGGAGCCCCTTAGGGGCTCGGGCTGTTGGCGTCTGCTGTCGTCGTCGTAATCGTCATATCATGTAGTCGCGGTACTAAAACACCGCGGAAACTCGTTTACGCCTCGCTCTAGAGAGCTTCGTGCTTCAAAGGCAAGAAACTTTTACAACAAAGCTGTATACCTCTACCCCCCAACGGTTTCATTTCCGTTGGCAGAAACGCCAAGGTGCCAAGATTACACTTATACACTGCAGGCTTCGCCTTTAGTTTCGCGTTAGTGGAGATAGCCCGGGATTTTTCGGGTGGTGGTCGTTACCACGGTGGTGGTAGTTATGATGAGAATAAAAAAAACGGATTTTTACCGCCATCTGGTGATAACACTCCGCGTCGCTTGGGTAAAACTTTTACGGCGTAGCCGTCATAGGCTAGATTCTGACCAAAACTGCGCGCGTCGATGGAATTCGCGTCGAGAAATCTGTCAGCAAAGCCGACCTTCTGGTGAATGTTATGCAACCTTCATTGTAATGTACGTATCTTGAAAAAAAAAAAAAAAGATCATACCGAAATCGGCCGCTGGGACGACCCTATAATTACGCCGAGTTTAACTTACTCGTAGTAATTTGTTACTTCGCAGCGACTTTGTAAAAGTAACATGCATCGCTTCTCGGTGTTATCTTTATAGAGCTGAGACGCGCTTTTCACTTGAGGCGCTCATCTAGATCGTTCTCTTGCTTTACCTCAGGTGCTTTGGAGGATTCTGTTTGCGAACAACACCGACAAGGTTTTAATTTGTGCCAAAATGCTGTATGCTCATCTAAAAATCTTTGTTTCGTTGCGCATGCCTCCCCGCCATGCCTTTTATTACAAAGTTGGCTTTCCTTCAACGTAGCTACGCTTGTGGAGAAAGAATCTTTACAGGCAGCTTTGCAATCTGGCAGCAGAGGAAGCCTTAGTATCCCCCGATCATGAGCTGTCGCTTGTGAAAAAAATTCCGGGGCATCTCCACTAACGTGAAACCTGAGCAGCGAAGCATGCAGGGTACAAGTGTATTCTTGGCGACTTGGTGGTTTTGCCCACAGAGATAAAACCGTAATGTGAAACTTGGGGAGGGGAGAAGCATGCAGTGCATAAGTGTATACTTGGTGCCTTGGCGTTTTTGCCCACGGAGACGAAACCGTTGTGGGGTAGAGGTATACAGCTTTGTTGTAAGTCTCGTGTCTGAAGCCCGAAGCGTTGTAGCGCGAGGCGTTGGAAAACGAGTGTCCCGGTACGTGTTTTAGTACCGTGACTACATGGTACTACCCCAACATGAGATGACGATGACATGAGACGCCGACAGCCCCAGCCCCAAAGGGACTTCGCCCCCTAAAAGAGATAACGTTTTACTTCTTTATTTTACATCGCTACTGAACATGTATGCTTAGCATGACCTTGTACTGACGTTCTTTCATTCGACTTAGTATCCACTATCTGAAAAGAGTGACACCAGCCGCTACGACGTTCGCTTGGCTTTAACCATGCGCTTACCACAACTTCCTCCTGAGGCAAAGCCCGCACGTTTTTCGGGACAAACCCACGAAGTTATCCTCCCCTACCAAACGGCCGCACGTATCGATTCGAAGTTCCCTTCGTGAGTGCGAGGCGCTGTTCAGGACGCCACCCATTAGGAGACGCGAAAACTGCCGCAATCGTGGCTATTATTATTACCCTTTGTTCTGGACGTCCCGACATTGGTGGCATACGCGGACTGCGCGGACAGATAGGCCACGTGAGCAACGAGCGACACGAACGGAAGGAAATTGAGAAGGAAGCAACGACGGAATGGACGCCCCATTCAATTGTTCTACCACGGACGAAGAAGACAAACGGCTAAAGAGTTGCCGTTCGCCGGTCACGGTTATTGCCTCCGTGGCTTAACCGCCGCGGCCGAACGAAAAGGCGCGTGTGTGCTCCCTGTGCAGGCCGTTGTCACTACACCCCCGACGTTTCCTTCCGTGACGTGCGCGCGCTGCGGGCTGGCAAGGATCACGTGACCACCGGGCGCGCACGCCACATGGCTAGCCCGTCCCGCACCGGTGCTAGTTGCAGACAGCGGCGCTACATCCGCGGCCACAGTCGACGCAGATCAAGACAGAGGCCCAGAATTAGATCCACAAGTTCATTATTTGCATATATAGCGTGCAACCCTCGCAGTGGGTGTCCGTATACCACGCCAATACGAAACTATACTAGCAGAGTTGCTGCTATTAGACTTTGGCCGACAAAGCGTTGTCCAACGCCCCTACAGACTACCTGCACAACATTCAACGGCAAACGATATGTTACGACAGCTTCGGACATAGTGATCGATATGTCGCAAGTTGGCCCTCACCTTACATACGTGAGATATTCAAATCCCCCGAGCGCCCTCCAAGCCAAGCATGCCGGAAGGGTGTCAAGTACGTGTGACTTTCCAAAACTGTTAACGTTGCAATTACGTATTACTTCCCCCTGGCTCACAGCGACTAGCGCCGCACACTGCACGCAACACGGCGAGCGGGCAGCAGCAGGCACGCAGATAGACGCGCGGCGTCTGCAGAAGACCGTGACGCCGCCGTCCGGACGAGAGCGAGGAGCCGAGCTAAAATGCGCGCCAAGTGGCCGCCACAGCAGCGACCCCAATGAGCAGCCAAGCGCCCGGGAACCCCTTGCACGATGAATGGCGGCAACCGGTGGTGGTGTCTTTTCTCGGCGCCCGCTCACGCTGGCCCGCACGCTCTGGACACGGCCCGCGCGCATTGCTTGCGTACGAGCTAACTGGCCGGACCAGCGGAGGAAAACAAAGGAGCTCGGTACCCCGCGGCCCAGGGGGCTCTGTGCGCGTGCGCATATACTCCGAAGCGTACGCCCCTAGGAGGATCAGCTGCCTCCTCGAAGAGGGAAGCTTTCGGGCATTCGGATGCAGATACGCTTGAGGCTAATAATAGTCGTTGTCCAAGAGACAGCTACGGGTGGTATTAACGCGCCGTGTGAGTGCCAGAAGACACGTTGGGCGCGAAACGTGGCAGTTAACGAGGCCCATAATGTTTTATACCTGTGCTACGCGGTCGTTTCAAAGGCATTCGGAAGGCCGTTGAACCGATTGTCTATCGCGTGTCCCATTGTAAATACACAGGGAGCAGTTGCGGGGGAGTGTTCAATTTTCACTTGAAAGTTACCGTGTAGCACAGGCATTAAACTATTTTGAGGCATCGGTTGTTAAAGAAAAGAGGTGCGCTTTCAATCCTGTCCGTGTCAATTTCGTGATCATAAAGGTTTGCCTTTAAAGGGTGCTCCACAGCAAGGACACCTACGTTGCGGTGAAGGAAGCACAACAGGGCGGAAACTGAAAACAGCATGACGGGTAGCGATAAAATATGACAATTATATATGCCCACGGAGGCGCTACGTTCGTGTAAGTATTTGTCAACTTTCCTTACTTTTATTTTAAGGGCCGCAGCCTGCAGCGGGTCGGCCAGTTGGAATCAAACAAGAACTACCGAGTGTCTATAGTAGTAGTAGTAGTAGTAGCAGTAAGTATTGTTGAATAAGGCGGTCTTAGCCTTGCATAGCTGCCGGCAATTGCTCCGCCTAATCGTCCCCAATACCATATCAAATCTATCAAAGTCATAACACATCACTTAGTCCTAAAATAACAGACACGCAATGTCACCACACCTCACTTAGTCCTGAGGACTGCAAGAATCCGAGTAGCAGATGAGACACATCTCTTCGCACAATCCAGTGGTCCCTAGGAAAAATAATGTCATCCGATGTAGCATGGGGCACTCCTAACTTCTGGAGATCACGAAAAAAGTTCGTCCGCTCAGGGTTGGTTTTGGAGCAATACTGCCAGCCCTTGCGAGCACTACGGTGAAGTCCCAGGAATTTCGCACGATCCGACGCGCATAGGCGATGGATTTTCCCCAAGCCACAACTCAACCCGAAGGTGTTCATAGGGGAACCCTGAAGGAGAACTCAGCAGTCTTGTTAGCAGCAGCACCCGCCGGGGTGGCTCAGTGGCTAAGGCGTTGCGCTGCTGAGCACGAGGTCGCGGGTTCGATTCTCGGCCGCGGCGGCCGCTTTTCTGATGGAGGCTAAAAGCAAAAGCGCCTATGTGTACGAGATTTCGACGCACGTTAAAGGTCCCCAGGTGGTCAAAATTGATCCGGAGCCCTCCACTACGGCGCGCCTCATCGCCTGCGTTGCGTCGGCGCGTTAAACCCTACAATCAATCAATCAAATCAATCGTTAGCAGCAGCAGGCGAGCATCGTGCCGTGCACGAGAATTTCCTTCCTACACTGCGTAGTCGGAGCATGGAAGACATGCATGCTAACTTCCTAGCAGCCCTCCGTGGCGGACGAGAACGGAATGCGGCAATTCGTGACACAGGCAAACGGCACTGAACCTGCGCTTTCTGCTTCGCAGCGTGCTTACACACGTGGCATGTCGACTTGGCACCGCGGAGTGCAACTTCAACCGAAGCCGCGAGCTCTAGGAAACGACTACACACCTTTACAGCAGTGCATCATTCGTAAATGCCACGCGATACTTCCACAGAGGAATGTGATATGACCTGTACGACACCCGCGTACCGATGTTTCAACTGCGGTCAGAGGCCCATCGGCCGGCGATTCTGGCCATAACTTAACTGCAGTGTACTATAGACACAGCACGTACTACTACATCGTGGCAAAGTGCAAAGGTTGCAAACAAAGCGTTCTATCTACCGGGACTCGCGTCTTCCGCAATCAGCCTATGCTGGGTGTAGCCTGCACTACGGCCACAGAGGCCATCTTGATACTGGTACGACTGAGGCGACCAAGGGCCGTCCATAACGGTAACCAGTTTCGATGAGTTGTCCCAATAACCTCTGCGCTGCACGACTACATGCCTCCGCACAAAGCCCGCCACGCACTTGGTCGACCAGCGGGCCGAGGGGTCACTGGCAATACTGCGCTGGCCTGCAGTCGACGAGAGCTCCGGAGTTTATCTCGTGCAAAATCTGCGGATGCGAGGGTGGGCCCCGCCGTTAGACCCGGCCAACGTAAGGCTCCATATCGGGACAAAGAACAATTAGTCATCTGCGTGACGGACCAGCCTAAAGATAGCACGTATCGTGGAGGACAAGCAATGCGGAAAAGGAGTTAACGAACGGTGTCCACACAGCACGCACCACACTTCAATCCGTGTGCTTGTAATATTTTTTAGGCACAAATGCGAGCATTTCAATGTATTATTTTCGATTTCGGAATACTAATTACTGAGCTGTTATCAACAATTCGGTAACCGACCATGCGTTTACGCCCCGACGAATTATGTATTACTGGTGTTTGTGCAAATGTACAAAAGTGGAACAACAGCTCGAGAAAACGCTCTTGGTGTTCGCACAAACTTCAATACCAACATTATAACCATATTATCGAAGTAATTTCATCAGCGTGATAAGCATAATAAGTCGGGTGCAATAGATACAAGCCAGACAGAGCCATTATAACTCTCTAATGACCGCTAACTGGGGGGTCCAGTACGGATATACTCGCCGTGTACACGATCAGTGAGTCCTCACCGTTGGGGAGGGGACCGGGAGAACCCAAGAAATAACGACAAAAAAGAAAGAAAACGAAAGAAACAAAACAACAACAACGACAATAAAGAAGGGCCAATCAGCAATTGCCTGGGCGGAGGCCGCTGCTTCACCGTGGGAAAACAAAAACGTGAGAGCGGCGTAAGTTCCCGGTGGCGCGAATTATACGACCACCGCGTTCCTATACAACAAGCGACGGACTATACAGAATGCTGCACGAATACCCGGCCGAATAATATGCCTCACTCCTCTTAAAACACATCATCTCGCTGTAAATACCGAGCTTCTCACGACTCCCTTTCTTTCTTTCTTTCTTTCTTTCTTTCTTTCTTTCTTTCTTTCTTTCCTTCTTTCTTTTTCTTTTCTTTCCAGGTCACAAAGCGAGATAAAAGAGAGTACTGAGAGTGGGGTCGAGCCTGACAGATCGTGCGAGAAGGAATTCGGGTAGAGGTGCAAGTGTGCACGCGGTGTGCTGTTTGGGAAGCAGGAAGAGCGTGTACGGCTATAAACACGCGGCGGAAGTCGCTTCGGCGCCTATAACCGTTGCGCGTGATCCTCCGCTCTTCTTGCCAGGGGAAGCAAGAGCAGAGGGGGAGGGGGTGTGGGGGCGCTCCACGTAAGTGGTGTTGTTGAGCGTGCGGGTGTGCGGGAGAGGCGCCTCCAGTCTCGCCCCGGAGATCTGGCGACCGAGATCGCGAGCAGTCACGGCCCCACCCCGCCCAGCTCGTAAAACCGCGTACGTGCAAGCCTCTTCCACACTGGCAGGCCTGTTGGGGAACTTTAGCCGCACAACGTATACCTAGGCAGCTTGGGATGCCACGGGCGGTCATCATTATACACCATTGCCCCCCCCCCCCATTTTTTTCTCTTTAATGTACGCCTTGCCGTTCCTCGGGCTTTTTTTTTGTTTTTGGCGTAGCTTGCTCTGGGAGGGATTTTTCTTCTAGTTCACATTCCGTAGTTATATGCACCCGGGCTATTATATGCGCACGGAAGTGGAGGGGTTCCCTATTAATTAAAGCCTTCCGAGCTGGGCTTTTGCTAGCGCGCGCCTAACAACCGCGTAATACTCGGACGTTTTCATTTGTTGGCTTTATTAGAAATGCACCCATAGCGGCTTGGAACCGAACTCGGGACCACTCGCTCAGCAGCAATGCGCGCGCGCGCACGCGAGAGAGAGAGAGAGAGAGAGAGAGAGAGAGAGAGAGAGAGAGAGAGAGAGAGAGAGAGAGAGAGAGAGAGAGAGAGAGAGAGAGAGAGAGAGAGAGAGAGAGAGAGAGAGAGAGAGAGAGAGAGAGAGAGAGAGAGAGAGAGAGAGAGAGAGAGAGAGAGAGAGAGAGAGAGACTGACTTCAGAAATAATGTTTTTTTTTTAAGCGCAGACATGTTTTCAATTTCTTTCTTCTTTTTAGAGCGTCTCCTCTCACTGCAGTTACCAGCTGAATGGGATAATGAAAAAAACGATGACCCTTTGACAGCAATATACATTGTGCGCAAGTGAACCTCGCTGTGAAGGGCCATCAAAGCATTTATGGACGTACTCTACGTATCGTTAGACGACGACGATAAGAGGCGCTTCATATAAGTGCGGACCCGCCGCGGTGGCTCAGTGGCTAAGGCGTTGCGCTGCTGAGCACAAGATCGCGGGTTCGATTCCCGGCCGCGGCGGCCGCTTTTCTGATGGAGGCGAACAGCAAAAACGCCCGTGTGTGCGAGATTTCGGCGCACGATAAAGATCCCCAGGTGGTCAAAATTAATCCGGAGCCCTCCACTACGGCGCGCCTCATCGCCTGCGTTGCGTCGACGCGTTAAACCCCACAAGCAATCAAATCATATAAGTGCGGGCTCCCTCGTTCCGGGTTGCCGCCATGTCGGCTACACCAGAGACCATCTTTTAACACGCTATGGGGCATACGCGACGCCAGACTCGTGTACACAGTTGATCATGTGAAAACCCGCAGCTTTTATGCTTTTGGTGTTGCTGTTTCGTTATCTCTTTACCGGTAGCCCCATCAAACATCGGGTGGCCCACGTGACCACCGCTTGGATGAAACAGCGCTAATAAACTATACAAACGGAAGAAAAGACATACACTGAGCTGTTTCCTCCACTCGTTTTGTTTCTCAGCACTGTCCCCCTCCGAAAGTAGCACGGAAACTAGCTAGCCCACCTTAGGGCACTCGTCCAGGTGACCGAGCGAGATTGGCCAAAATCGGCGCCCCAAAAGTGCCGTTCCGCGATATAGGCCGGCCCCTACAACGACTCGTACACGGAGGTCCAGATCATAGAACGCGAGGATTCGGACGATACCATCTCGGCGCTAAGCGATAGCGTTTTTACGGGTTTGTTTTACGCGCTCTTGCGCATACCCCATCCCCCTTGCCAGTTTGAGCGGCATTTGAACGTACAGGTGGCCCTGACCCCGTGTGCCTTGCATGTATAATTGTTGAGGATGCGCGTGTAGCAGGGTGGTCCCGGAAGCGGCGGCATGCATATACGCTTCGGCAGTGCTGCGTAGGGCTGCGGATGACGCTCTTGTATGCGGTAGCTCGTATCGGATCGAGGCACATTCCTACGGTCGCCAGTACGCGCGTGTGGCGTGATTTGAAACAGCATGCCGCAGAATGCAACATACATGCATTTGCGCCGGAACATGCATTGCATGGACGCTTTCTCACTGTACAGTTCTCTTCCCAGCACCCCTCTTTCCCTGATGACCAGCTCTGAACACACTCTGATCACCCGTGCCAGAGTGGTCACCTGGACTGAGGCCTGAGGCTGAGAACTCTGCTGCACTTGTTTTGTAATTCATCTCGTCCTGCTTCACTTACTGCTCTATGTGTAAGGAGGCCAGGCCCTTCCAGCTGTTTCAACAACTTTTATTTCCGGTCTTCCTGCAACATGGTTGTGAAATAAACTCAATTCAATTCGATTCATCCCCCCACAGAAATACGGCTCAACCACCACCGTTCACTTCATTAAACGTTTGCTCTCTCTCTCTCTCTCTCTCTCTCTCTCTCTCTCTCTCTCTCTCTCTCTCTCTCTCTCTCTCTCTCTCTCTCTCTCTCTCTCTCTCTCTCTCTCTCTCTCTCTCTCTCTCTCTCTCTCTCTATGCCTCTGTACTGCACGCCTTCCCTCCCAACCCGTTTACCAATTTACCAAGACCTTCCGACGACACAGCAGGGGATATATTTCCGATGGCGCTTTAACCCACTTTTTCTCTGGCCCAATTGGCGTGTGTAGCGTGACTTTTCTCGTCGTAGGTAATTTCCTGCCCGCACGCTGCTGCGCTGCGGTTGTTCTCCGAGATGTCAGTGCGTCTAGTGTATTTGTATTCTCGTGGGCATGCCTGGCTCCAGTGCTGCCACGAAAGGAGAGATGTTGGCTTAGGTGGTTGTCAGACAGCTGGCAGTGGAGACTCCCCTGATGGCTTCGCGCGAGATGCGTAGATTGGTGTATTCCTTACCGAATGGAAATGGTGGGTTCTACGACGGCAGGGATACCGCTTAGCTCAACTCACCCCTTTCGTTGTTGTACCAATAACGATCGATGAAGTCAGGTGTTCTGTTTTGTATAGAAGAGGAATAGGCTATGGTTGCTATACCTAACGGCGACGGCTGTGTCTGCAAGAGCAGTCCTTGATGCGGGTCATCCAAAGCCATTTCGTTCCCGTAGTGTCTATTTAATCCCTTCAGTTCTCGAAGAGGCAGGGCAGGTCATGTAAGATGGTGGAGATTGAGCCTTCAACGGGCAATCATGCGCAGCTTCTGCGGAAAAAGCAACGCTCCCCCCCCCCCCTTCCCTCCCCCGCTTTCGACTTGCCAGCAGCGCCAACTTCAGATACGCGCCCCATCTCCTGGCGATGACCGTAAAGTCTGAGCCACCCCGTCTATACCCTTTAACTTCCAAGAAGCGCGAAATCGACTCATTTCACGCCAGTAGAAACACGCGAGCGGCGCGATCTCCGCGGCAAAGAAACTTGCCACTTCCGCCCCCAGGAACACCCGTGGCAGCCGCAAAAGGACTGCTTTTGCCCACCTTCGTGGATGCATACACGTACAGTGCCACCTGCACAATGCTCGCGCTTTACTCGCGCCGGAAGTTCTTGGCAATTGTTTTGTTCGCGTTGGCGGAAAAGTATCCACGTCAGAGCATCGAAATCAGCTGTCGCAACTACGCTAAGGCGCTGGATTGAACAGGTTGTCGATAAACCTATCTATCAAAGGTATATATGTATCGCCATCGCTGTCTGTCGGATATGTTTGGTTGGGTTCCCGCGTGGTGGCCCCTGAGAAGATGCGCCGTGTGACAGCCCATGAAGGTAGTTGCCCTAGCAGCCTAAGAAGGTCAAATTGATTTAAAGGAGGTTAAAATTGAGTTTAAATTCACGGTACTCAGATCGGCTCAACATGCGCAGCCTCTAGGTATATGCGCCCTAAAGCGCAGTGATCTAGGCCTTAAGATGAGATGGATGGGGAACCGGCACTCAGCTGTGTATGCAAATTGACCGACGGGACAAACAGCGTCCAGTAAACACAATCCCCACAAAGAGACTTCGAATTGTCCGTATTGCACCGTTGATCACGAAACGAAACGGTTTCTAGCTAAGATTATTCGTCTCGTTGAATCCGACGAACTTTATTCCATTCCAAGGAAAGATCGGCTGTTGGAGCACCCTCGCCTGCTATCAATCATCCGATTTATCTTAACAAAGTCTGCATGCCCATGACAAGCAATGTTCCTTCAAGCTACACTCCTCCAACATTTCTATCGACTGTTTGTGACTTAACTAACCAACTTCGTATGTATTTGGTCCTTTTGGTGGAAGAGTTAATTACGCTCGCGGTCATTCTTCGCTGTACCTTCATCGAATGTATACGTGGAGCAGCATTATAGCAAGACTCGAGCCCAAACATATCATCCGAACTCCCGGAAGTATGCAGCCTCACCCTCTCAGCCTCACAAGGCTTTATTTGACGATCAGATCTTTGTTCTTAGTTCACATCCGGCGTAACGAAATGTTCTACTTCTTCTCTACCAAAGTCCTAACCGATTAAGAAGAATGGGGTACAAAGTTACCCGCGGACGCAACTAGCGGCCCACTAAAGACACGCTCACATTCTCTAGCCCTTCCCATTCGCTGCCAGGAAGACAACTACGCCAGGCTGCTCCCAGGCACTCGATCGCTTTCATTAATCATTCGCAACTCATTTCTCTATTCCCGCCCACTGCTTCCCGTGTACGAAGGCACTTTCGCGTGGAGAAGGAGTTTCTCAGCGGACGAGGCTTGGATCCGCAACAAAGGGTGATCGGGGCCACACGGAGAACAGCTTCGACGCATCCCGAACGGGCGTGGCGAGAAGCCCACAGCCGTGCCCGGCGAACAATAAAACGCATCTGGAGCACTGGCTGCACGTTCGCTAAAACGCGTGCAACTAATTCCGCTGCAGATAACGATCCATGTTGCTCGAGTGCGTGCTCGAACGCTCTTCCAACAACCGTGCAGCAACCCTTCCCGCCGCCTCAGGAACTAAAGCCCGAGGAACATACAAACACGCGGAAACAGGCTGCCCAGGAAATTATGTCCGACGTGCCGCTGCTCCGACGCCTCTGCGACTCCGTCGTTAAATCGCGCGTCTAACGCGACTAGTTGTCGTTCGCGGGTCTGGTAATTGTATAAGTGCGGCTAATGGCGGTGAGACGAACTTATGATTGCTACGTGCGTCCGCGTACGGGCCCACTTCTAGTCTTCCGCGAAGTCACGCACCCGTAAGCGATGTTTGCACAGAAGGGAATCACGCCCCACGCCGTCCAAGATTAGCCGCCTGCAGACTTGTATCGCATGTAGCAGGTGGGTTTCGACGGCAGTTCCTGAAATAACGTGGTCGGAAGGAATTACGAAGGGTTTGGCGGGAAGGAAACGAGAATTGACTTTAATGCGCCCCTAGCGTCGTAAACAGGAAACTGCGGTCGGAAGCGAAGTTTCCCGCCCTGCGGCCTGCGCTCACGGATGTTTTAGGCGCCAAAAACGTTCTTTGAGCGTACGCTTACGAGCGTATGAGCGCCAGCCATGAGAACATATATGAACGTCACCGATCTAGGGTAGTAATAGAGAAAACTTTATATCACAGAGAATTATGGCGAACGTGGTAAAACATTTATTTCAAATGAGGAATATTCGTGCTCGAAATCGGGAGAAGCCCTCAGTCCAGGGCTCCTGGACCGGCTGCTGTGTTGCGTGCCCGGTCAACTTATAATGTCGCTGGTCCTCGGTGTCCGAGCTGCACAGCGCGGCCTCCCACTGCTCGAGGGGATAGGAGGGGGGGGGGGGGGGGGCGAATAGTGGGTGCTGCTGGTTGGTGTGTTCTGGCAAGCCCACGTGGTGTGGAACAGCGTTGGATGTTCGTTGCAGTTTGGGCATGTTGGTGGATATATGGTGGGGGTGTGTGATACGCAGGAAGCTAAGGTATAGGTATCTGTTTGTAGTTGCTGCCAGGCAAGAGCCTCCTCTCGGGTTAGCTATACTGGTTCGGTGGTGGGTAGGCACATTTGGCAAGGCGGTGGTGTTGAACAAGCGCACGGTACTGCGGCTGGTTAGGCTCTGGGTCACGGGGTGGCTAGTGCGGTGACCGGAGACTGCATTCTTTGGCTGTAGCATGTGTTCGCTCATTTACGTCGAGCCCTGCATGACCTGGCGTCCATATCAGTTTTTTTAGTATTCTGACGGTGGATGTTGAGATGGGGCCGAGTTTCTGCACGCCTATTGCCAGATGAAGGGGTTGCTTCGCATACTACTTCTAGACGCCCCCGTCAGTGCGATGGCCGTTTCTTCGGCTTCGACGACGTTTCTAGTTTTTATGGTCTAGGCGCGAACGACACCGCCTGAGCCGTCGATGACGCTTACTGTTGTGGATGGATGTGATGCGTGGTGGGCCGCGTCCGTGAATAGTGCGTGGGGGTGGCCAGAGCACTTGCGTCGCAGTAATATTACCCGTGCTTGTCTGCGCTGTGCGTGAGGCTTAGGGTGCATGTTGCGCGGGAGCGGATCAACCTTGGTGAGCACACTGATGTCCTGTGGCACAGTTTCCGGTCGAGGAGAGTGGTTGTTGGTGCCCGCTATCTGGTAGCCTAGCTGCCTCAGCACCGTGCCGCCGGGTCGAAGTTTGTCTGAGCCACTCTAGTTTGCTGACGAGGTGGGCATCAATGATCTCCCGTACCTTGTTGTGCACCTCGAGCACTTCCAGCTTGCTTGTGGCGGTGTAAAGAGGGAGGCCTAGAGCTTGTTTTACACCTTCCGCAGGAGTATGTTGGTTTCAGCAAAAGGTAAGAGCGGTGGAGTACACCGCGCGGCTGACAACAAATTGCATAAGCTCTACCGCGATGACATCGCGATTTGGACTACTGGTCAGTCAGAAGGCTACATGCAGAATGCTATCCAGCAAGCCGCTGACGCAGTTAAACAGTAAGCCAGTATGCGCGGTCTTCAACGCATCCCAGGGAAGTCCGAGCTCATCATTCTGAGGCGCAAGCCACTGGAACCCACCGCAATACAGATAAAGCTCCAGGGTAGCGACATCCCCGTAGTCCCAACCGTCCGCATACTGGGACTTTACATCCTGCAAGACGGAGTAGGAGCGCTAAACATCCAGCGCCTCAACCAAACTACCTCACAAATCATGGTTATGGTGAGTCGAGTCGCAGACTTGTACCAGCGTACGAAGCAGGATGATGTCGGAGAAATGGGTGTGGTTTCCTAGTCTAGGAAACCCAAGTGACAATCTATGATTGCCACCAAAGAAAGAAAAGGATAGGGAGCAGGGCAGTCTGGGGGCACCCCTTGTCGCGAAAGACATACGAAATAGATGAAAGGGGTCGAGTGCTTTTGTCGATTTAGTACCTAGTGGCCGTTTTGACAAACACAGGCGTAGAAGACGCTTCGGAAGCGAGCCCGTGGTTCAACGAAAGTTAATTGAGTATACAAACGAAGAAAATATTCAGAAATTTGCGATTTCAGACCAGTATACTTCGAGGAAAAACGGCCATGCGCCGAGAACAAGCAGGTGTCGCTTAAAACGTTTTAAGCTGCAAATTTGCGAACGAAGACCATAAGGGAAGAAAGTCATGAACCGCACAACTTGCACGTCGCAGGCAAAGCCGAACGTTCAATCATCTTTACTTCGGAGGCCCTATAATGAAAGACGAACACCAAGATGTTTGGTAGCTTGGACATTTAGTCTAATGGAAGTGAAATAATGGCGTCGTTCCGGCGTCCTTACATCATTGACGACGGAGCGCGGCGTAGTGGACGACTACGGTTTAATTTAAACCAGCGGGGGGCTCTAACCTGCGACAAAATCTCAACAGACGGGTGTTTTCATTTCTTACTTTGCCGGAAAAACGACCGGCGCGGCTGGTATTGAACTCGCGTCTTTGGGCTCACCAGCACTCCTGAGCCACTAAGTCATCGTGGCGGATGGAAAATCTTTATTTTTATAGTATTCAAAGTAGGCTCAAATCAGGCACAGCTATACGTGTTTTCTTGCAGATTGGGGAAACAGCATTAGGAAGGATTACATTACCCGCGTCTGCATGTACAAGAGCGCTGATAAAACTGTACCAGCAGCCGTCCGGCGGCTGGCTGTCTCGTCGCGCGTATCGGTTAATGTACACGCGTACCTTTTCACGGAAAACAAGGTAGCGTGACCGGTCGAACCCGTGATGACGTCCGTGCAGGTCGTCAGGCTCGCGTGCGGCACACTCGGGGCCGATCGTTTACTGCGAAGGCAACGCGTCGCCCCGGGCAACCGCAAATGTCACCTGTTGGCATCGATTAACCAACGAGACAGGAGAGCTTGTACGGGCGGCGGACCCTTGCGTGGGGAGTCCTCACGAACTGAGGCCAAGGGCACCCGATTAGGGCCCACATACTCACCTGCACGCGCCGAGTTACACTGAAAAGAAGAGCTTTCCCAATTTAAAAGTCCGAAGACTCCTGAGCACTTCTAATGGCTTGGGGATGCGAAAGCATGGCTGTCCAGTTGAACGCCTGGGACGATTTGCTTTTGCCTCGCCTTATCGAAGGGCTTCGTGATCTTGCCGCCCGAGACGCTTTGCTTTGCGATCCGCCTTAACACTTTCGAGTGGCTTCGATCAGTCTCCTGCGCGTTGTGCCGCTGCTCGTTCTTGTCACCATGTAAAGCCCGTTCTACGTGGCGCGAATTTCGCCTGCGAATTCACCGCTTCGGCAAAACGACCTATTTTCCGATTTTCACGGCTGCAACGAACTTCCAAATGCCAAGCAGCGTTCGCAAGATAAGTTTGACTGTTCCAAACATTTGGCAATTTGCCGCAGCAACGAGAATAGATCGCTTTGCAGCACGAGCGACAACTCATCTGCGAATTCGCAGGCGAAATTCGCACCGGGTAGAACGGGTTTACGGGAAGAGCTGACGATTATGGAGATTTCGCTGCTTGTCTGTTCGCTCGTTTGGCTGTATTCTTACCGCTCCTTGCTTCTGTAGGTGAATTGGCGTAGACGGCCACCTTTCGCCACTGCCGAGTTTAATCTCGCGCTACGGAA